>NC_073692.1:93573519-93693519 GCF_029784155.1 Uranotaenia lowii
TGGAGGGAGTAAGCTCGAGCGTTACGAATTGTGACATAGGGGAGGGGGGAGGTATGCTCATCGTTACGTAACGTTTTTTCCTTTAAAATTTTAGTTTAATCGCAGCTATTATGATGTCATGCAATTTTTGCTTCAACATGATTAAACTGGTTTGTATCCTTCCCTTTTTAATGATTCTGAGATTGACTCCTAAAACTGTGTATTGGATATCCAAGAAATAATCCCTAGAAAACCGAATATTAGATATGTACATTTACCCCCAAGAACTCTATTCAACCTAAAGACGGAAATTTTACTGTTTTTTCTCAATTAATTTAAAAAATGCAATTTTGGTTAATCAGACGAATATTACTTAGTGGAGTATATTTTACATTATTGTTTAATTTATTTTGCTCCTTGAACAAAATAAATTAAACAAGGAAGATCATCGGTTAACAAGCACAGAACAACTAGTAATAAGACAATCATTTTCTCTGATAACAGGAAGTTATCATCAATGAGTACCGTAAACTGGGGGAACTTTGATCACTTTTTTCATTCATTTTTCAATATTTTGGATGGTATTGCTTTTTCGTAATACCGTAATCCGGGGTAAGATTGATCACTTTTTTCAATATATTTCGATTATTTTTTCTGTTAAGGGGAATGTGGCGTGTTTTATATTTTTAAAACCAGTACTGGACTCCAATGAATGTAAAACATGGATGCAGAAATTTATAAGACTACTTTTAATTTGATTTAAAAATCGTTTTCGTCTATGTTCAAAATTTGATGATTTGGGGTGACATTGATCAGTCTCTATTCTGACGGTTTTAACGAGGTTTTTTTTATCGTAAAGGATAAAAAACACCTTCAGAATATTTAATAATGCTAGTTTATCTATTTAACCTTGATTTTTAACGTTTTAATTTAAAAATATTTATAAACGAAAAAATAACTATGATGCTGCCTACATTTAGGGGCAAAAATTATAATTATTGCTAAATAGTTTGAACTTCAAAAAAAAAAATTAAATTTTACCTTCACACATTCCCCTAGGCCCTCCTACTATTTACATTTTCATTTTTTCCTCAAAGATAACGATTTTATAGGGTTTCTATCCATTTGTCGAATACGGGCTTACTCTTGGGAAATGTCCTTATTTTTCAAATATCAAAAAATTACCATTAAATGACTATAAAAATAGCACTTAAACTATACAAATACAAAAAAAAAATAGTTGTTCTTTCACTTTTAATATCCCGTTTGCTTCTAAATTATTTTTAGTTCATCAGGAAAGCTGCTTTTTTGCAAGCCATGGAAAAAATAGATATTTTTGGATTTTGAAATTACATTATTACTAACATAAAAAATTTTTTAAATACAAACCAGAATTTCTCCTTCTTGATACTCAAAAAATAGGCTATCAAATGTAGAAAACAGTTTTTAAAAATTCTAACTACAGGCTAAGTTATAGATGATTATGTGGAAAAATGTCATGTTGATCAAAGCTACCCCGGTGATCAATGTTACCCCCGTTTTACGGTACCTAAAAACTCTAAAACCCTCAAGGTGAGGAGTATTAAATATGATCATTGATTGCAAGAAATTCAAACGACATTGGTGGTTATAATTGAATGTTTGTTACAAAACCAGATTTCGAGTTTCGGGGTAACTTTGATCACTACGGTTTTTACGAATCTCAACATCTTCAAATTTATTGTTTTGATGACATTAAGCACAGAAGGCTTAAAAAATCGATAACAGTATTTTTTTTTTGTTTGAACTCAACTGTATTTTTCAACGTTTTCTTTCAAAAACAAATGTACTCGAAAGATTATAATGTTGCTGCATACATTTAGGCGCAAAAATTATAAACATTTCTCAATATTTTTGGCCTTAAAACAAATAAAATTTTACCTTCACGCAATTCCCTAAGTCCTCGTACTGTTCTCATGTTCTTTTTTTCTTTAAACTTAATCATTTGATAGGGCTTTTAGCCATTTTTTCTATACGGGCTTTTTCATTGAAAATTACCGTTTTTTTTTTCAATGTCCAAAAACTATCATCAAATGACCATAAAAACAACACTTAAACTTAACCTTAACAAAGAAAAACGTTGAACTTTCATATAAACCAACCCATTTGCTCCTAAGTGCCTAAATTGGATCAGGAGAGATGTTCGTTTTTGAGCCTTCAAAAAACCAGATATTTTAAGATTTTAAAATTATATTTTAAGAAATATGAAAAATCTCTTAATATAAACAAAATTTAGTTTATTTGTAACTCGATTTACAGGTTTTCATACGCAGTCAACAGTTTTAAGATATTTTAAATTTATACTTAGTTAATGGTGATTATCTGCAAAAATTTCATGTTGATCAAAGTTACCCCGCTGATCAAAGTTCCCCCAGTTTACGGTACTAAGAAGCGATTTGGATAGATATTAATTCCGTTTCGAAGAACGTTAATAAATTTTATATTAAAATATTTTCTTACCATCGAAAATCATTATTCAAAAACATGAAAAATGGGGGGGGGGGTAATTATCAGCGTTACGTAATTTTCATAGGGGGGTACGTCCAAGCGTGACGATTTGTGACATACGGGGGGGAGGGGGTCAAAAAAGTGCATTTTTTGCGTTACTTAATTTATGGATGCCGCCCAATACTCCTGCAAATCGGTTCAGGGGTTTTTGATTTTATAGAGAACATTTTTCTTCACAGTGACTGACACAAATCAAAATCCACATTCATTTTAAATCTTAAAATGCCGATATTTTCAGTTTCTTAATTTATTATAAATTTCGATGAATTCGTTTAAGAGCCTTTAATTTCAAGATTTTTCTACGATTTAAAATTCATTTTTAAATTTCTTTCTGAACTAAGTAGCCATCAGTATACAAAAATGCATACTTTTAGGGTATGGCAAAAATATTTATAAAAATAATTATAAAGTTAAAATTAATTTCATAGGCCTTGATGATTTACTGGCCACAATTTGGGTCATTATCTCGGATGATCTTATACAATCACATGCAATCGAATATTAAACACTATTTTAGCAGAAATATGAGTAATATGATTAGGAGGTGGCACTAAAATTTCATTAATAGATTTAACTGATTGCTTTTAAATTATGAGAGAAATGTTAAAATATAATTCAAATTCATGGATCATGGAATTACTCTCTCTCCAAAAACTCATTGATATTTTAAAGCAAAGCTAAGCACCTTTTGGTAAATTTCAGTAAAAATTAAAGATGATTTGAGTATTGTTGGTTAATTTTTTTTAAATTTGATAAATTTTACTGTCAAATTAAAAAACTGATATTATGATTATTTTTAATAGCTCAAAAAAATTGTTGAAAAGGCACACAAAGTTCCACAAATTTTTATATAACTTTTTTTAGAAAAAATTTCAGGAGTTGGAAACAGTTTTTTTTTTGCCATTTAAGCTGGCAGTTCCAGCTTAAATGGCAAAAAAAAACTGTTTCCAACTCCTGAAATTTTTTCTAAAAAAAGTTGCGAAATATCTTTCTATCTTCCCCTTTTTATGTTTATTTTCTATTTCAATCAAATTTGTTTATTTTAAATATGAACAAGTGTTGTATTTCGTAAAAACTCAAGTAACATTTTGACTTTAATCTGATCAGCAAAATTTCGTAAGAGCTATAATAGCATTAAATAAAAAAAAAATCTAAAGCGCAAGTTTGGATAAAACTTATTTTTCAAATAAAAAATTGAAAAAAACGGACACAGCTTGGAACGGATTTTTTTATTTGCTATTTTAGCTGGAACTTACAGGTTGTGAAATATCTTTCTATTTTCCCTCTTCTATGCATATTTTTTATTTCAATCAAAATTGAATATTTCAGATATGAACAAGTGTGGCATTTCGTAATAACCAAGTAACATTTTAGCTTTAATCTGATCAGCAAAATTTCGTAAGAGCTATAGCATTACACGGTGTGTTTCATAGAAAGACTTAAAGAAAAATAATACAAAATGCTAATTTTTGCATGGGTAGAAAGTAGAGCTTTTCCCGGTTTATTTCCACCAAAAGTCGAAATATTTTGTTGGTGACCCCCCATACAAAATTTGATTTTGAAAATTTTCTATTACAAATCTTTCAAAAATAGAAATACATTTTAAGTGTTTTATTTAATTTCAAAGGTGTTAATTCTCTTTGGTCATGCTTTCAATATTTTTAAGTTGAACTGGTAGCTCAACAATCATATCCATAACTTTGAAAAATTTTCCAAATTATTTCAAACTAGTGACAGAGCTATTAAAACGAAGAAAATTGCATAAAAATATCTTCTCACCCTAAAATTTAAAAATCAGCTGGCAAATCTTGTCAGCAGTCGGAGAGGGTAAAATTATCAGAAATTATTAGAATTATCTGAAATAATTTGAATCCATTTGAATCCATTATCTTTAGTTTTTCTGACTGTGGAAAGACTGAGGGAATTTTAATTTAAAAAAAACTCAATGATTAAGAAAATCAGTAAGTAAATATTAGGAACCGCTATAACTTTTTTGTGATAACACTTATCGTGATGCGATGTGGAGAAGAAACGTTTGTCTTAATTGAAGCTTTTTCTAAATTTCAGAAAATCAATATTCAAAAGTTAACGATACGTTAAAACAGTTTTTGATAAGAATTCATAGGATTTTATACTTCTCCTGAGTCAAATCTCTTAAAATCTCATTCGCACTTCATACTCAATGGAAGTCACTACAGCAGTTTAATCTTGTTTAAATTTTGCTATAAAATAAAGTTTTTAGCAATTTTTGTTAGTGAATGATTCTAGTCTAAATATGTGATAAAGTTGAAGTTATTCAAAAAATGCATGTCTTTTTTTTTGTTGATTTTAAATTTACATAAATAAACAGTATTGGCAAAGTGAATCGCAAATGATCGATAGCAAACTAGCCTGAAACGCGTTAGGTTCATCATGTTATGTTCTTCCAATACTTATTTTAGTTATTCTACTGAACACTGCTGTTCTTCTTTATTATTTATTAGAACATAACAGTAGAAAAATCGTAATCTCTACAATTTTATACCAGTGGTGGTGAAAATCACTAGAAATCATTAGTTTGAATTATCCATAGAAATCCATAAAAACCAAAAATTTTAAGATGCAAAAATCTGGTCTAAAACCGTCGATGAAATTGAAACTTCTCCTGAAAAAAATAGTTTTTCATCTCTAATTCAAAAATATCAACAGTATTTAAATTCTTACGCAAAAATGAAGTTCCGATGATTGATAGAAAATTTATTCATCTTCAATATGAGAAAAAGCTATTTGAAATTGATGTTATGTAGCCAACGATATATGGATTTCAACGTAATTACTTTTACTTTTAACTTAATTTTATATTTTAAATTCTATTGAACACTGGTCTGATGAGATTTGTTTAAGTTTTAATCTGAGGAAAAAGAAATTGGAGAATATCATAAACGAGTGGTATCATGAAAACAAATTTGTCCCGAATGCGTACCTATGCACATGCATCTGAGCAAACAAATATTATGGAATTCATTCAAAGAACAAGTTTAAAAAAAGGGTTTTTTTAAGATATTTTGTTGGAAACCAATCAAAGGATGTTGAACTGTTGTTATTCATGTATCTTTAAATTTAAAAAAATAACCAGAATTACTTTTCTAAGACATACACATGAATATAAATTTTAGTAACAATTGGATAACATTATAAAGAGGAAATTCCAAATAATGAATTTCACATGAAATAAATGACAAAATCTTGTATAAAAGTGAACAAATTCAATTTTTAAAGTAAAACAATGCTTAATAATCCATTGCACTGAAATAATTCTTCAAATAGCAAAGTTTTTAAAAATAGACTATAAATCTTCAAAAAAAAACAAATCTTTTGAGGAATCACCGACCAAATATTTTAATTTTGCCTGGAAATGGCTCAGGATAGGCTAAATTTTCAATTTCTGAAAACATTAGGGTTACTGTTTTTTTTTTATTTTAAACATCTTCTAGAAACACACCGTGATTCATCTTTTAAAAAAACAAGAGCGCATATTGAACATCACCAGTATTCCAATAAAGCTAAAATCTAGAAACGGTCTCTAGACCAACTTTTTTTTAAATCTTCGATAAAATAAAATATTGACCACCAAAGCTTTTATAAAACATGTAAGCATTTTTTTTTTTAAATTAATTGAGTTCTCCGAGTTCTTTTCAAATTTTTTCGAGCAACTATGATGGTTGATGAATGATTGTATTGTTGAGATATGATCTGGTAAAGGTAATAACCAAAAATGTAATGTTTTCATCATATTTTGAGCAGCTTTAATACTGCCAATTAAAATTTTAGGTAAAAAGTATATGAAATAGAGTGCGCCTCGTAAAATTTTTAGAATAAGAAAATTCTTTATGAAGTATTTATTTTTATGGGAAAATATAAAATAATGTTTCGCGGAAAACATTTCTTAATAAATAGGGGAGATGAGGGCATAACGAGCACCCAGGGCATAATGAGCACTTCACTTTTCTACGAAAGTACGTAATATATTAAATAAATTTTCATGAGGATTTGTTTCGTACTTCCTATAGCATTAATTTTCCACAAAAACAGGAATATCCTTATAATCTTTACAGAGATATTAAAAAAAAGGGCTATGTTCTCAAGTAACGATAATATTATAATTTTTGAGCATCACGAAATAAGCTCTTATGATCTTAAAATCACCTTGATCTATAATGTACGCACTGCAACATGGTGTACATATTGTTTCTCAATTTTTACCATCATAAAGTTTTTGATTTTTAAATGTAAAACATCCACAAGATGACATTTAAATGATATCACAAACGCAAAGGAATCAATTAAAAATAGACCTGAAAAAATATTTTCAAAAATTAACCTCTTCTAGATTAGTCCTTTCACTCAATACCCATGTTGTGGGGTTTTCATGCGATTTTTAGTTATTTACAGAATTTTAAGTTCAGTGGATGCCGCCATATTGGATTTCAAGATGGCGGCATATAGTGAAATTCGACTTCTTCTGGTTTAGTTTAGGGGGTTTCAAGCGATTATCAATAAAAAACAGGTTTGAAAAGCCAAGCCGAAGCCGCCGTTTTGGATTTCAAGATATCGTCAGAATACCAAATTTGTCATCTTCTTGTAATGCCTTTTCACCCAATACCCATATTTTGAGGTTTTCGTTTGACATCCAGAGATTTACAGCGATTTAAACTTAAGCAAAAGCTGCCAATTCGACTTCTTATAACTTAGCCCTTTCACCCAATACCTATACTATGGGGGTTTCAAGCTATTATCATTTAGGCATGGCCGTAGGAACGGGGGGGGGAAGGGGTTTTTGGGGTTAATCAACCCCCCACGAAGATCCAAAATAGCAAGCGAGATATTCTACTCCACACTCAAAATTTCAAATTCAGAACCAAATTATGATAAAAGTGTAAGGTTAATCAAGAGTAAAAATCTAGACTAAAAACTAATGCCAAAACTTCAAGAACCCAACCTCAAGTCCAAAAATTCTGCTAAAATTATTCAAAGTTTTCTTACTTGGTCATCGAAATTCAGGTCTGAATATTAAATTTCGAATTCAATTAAACCCATTTCGGAGGTTCTGATACCGTACATCCCATAATCAAAATTGTATTCCTTTTTTCATATTTAGGATTCTGTATCCTGTTTAGGACTCTGTATCCTGTTCAAGATTCCTAATTATCAGTGCGAATAATCATAAGAAATTAGAAATGAAAAGCTGCTTTGGAATCCTGGTTCAAAATTGGTTTTGCATTTCATATCATATTTTCATCATGTTTTTCGAGATCATATGCATTTTCAATATTTTAATAATAGTTTTCCGAATATATAAAAAAGAGAAATTGTATTTTATATTCAAATTCGAATTTTTTTAACTTAATTCTTACACAAAATACAAAAAATTTAATCTTTGAAATGGCAATCAAAAATTTAAAAGTAAGATTCAGATCTTTGTAAATTTATATTTTATTCCGATTCACAATGCAGATCAAAAATAAAAAATTAATTTAGTGAATTAAGATTAAAGATGAAATAGAGAATTTCAATAAAAAGATTCATAAATGAGGGTTCAATAACTTGGCTTATAAAATTCTGATCTGGAATAAGGTTCGCAAACCTTTTTTTTTTGTGAATATTTTAGAAATAGGATGGAAATTTGCATATAATTTTAAAGCGCAATCGCTTACCAACAGTGTGCTAAACTTCGAATGGACTGAATTTGAGTGCTAAACTTTATTCGACAAAATTGAACACAACATTTTCCGTTACTTGAAAATGCTAAAAATGTGAAATTTATTTCATGGGGTGTCCGAGATATAGAATGGGAATTTCGGTGTTTCTTGTCATAGATTTCTTCGCGGTCATTAATGTGTTAAAATTGTTTGTCAATGAAATTTACATATTCCAATTTTCAAAACAAAATTAGTTTGAAAACAAAATTCAGTTTAAAATCACAAATAAAAGATAGAATTTGAGTTGTTTGTTTTATCCGCAAAAAAAAACAAATTTCTTTGAATTAAAAATATCCACAGGATTTTTTATGGAATTGATTCTTTATGAAAAAAAAATAACTTTTCAAGAAAAATCTTCGCCTAAGAAATCTGCACAAAATTTTATATTTTCCTAGTGTATTGTCATTACACACCAAAATATGGCATTTTGAAAACAATTCATAACATTTGAACTTTGCTTTTCGCATACTAGCGGCTAGCAAAAACACGAAAAAACTCGTATTTGGTTCGCAATGCAGTTTTTTTAAAGAAAAATTTCATACTTTTATCATTAATTTGGTACAAATCGGCATCAAAAAAATTTGATCCGAAACACTGACGATTTTTATCTTTCACTTTTTTTTGAAAATTTATTTTATTTTCATCAAAGGTTAAAATCTTTGAATTTGAAAAATAGTTTTGAACATTGGGCTTGTTTAATTTGGGTATAGAATAAGTTTTTTTTAAGAAATTGAATTCTCCTAAAAAAGCCAATTTTCTGCCCAAATCAACTCAGTTTGGTGTATCAGACTCTTTAACAAATTCAAACATTTTAACCATCGATGAAAGCAAATTTAGCGCACATTTGAGGGTTACGACCAATTTTCAAAAGTTACGATTTTATACGAAAACTCTTAATGTCAAAGTACTTAAAAATAATAATTATATAGTTACAAACATAATTAGTTTTAATTTTTTTTGTATTCGTGCATTGTTGGGCAAATAATCATAGGTAAAAATCAATCTCCAAAGCCCCCCCCCCCCCACCCCCCCTCCCCCAAATTCGAAATTTGACTTGTACTCGTTCAGCTATTTCAACTAATAGGGGGAAGTGTTCCTATATGCGCATATTGGGTAATATGCGCATACAGCCGATTGACGATATGGCTGGAGATTCATCATATCTAATTAGTGCAGTTTGAGGGTAATACGCTTTTAACACATGGCATAAAAAAATTAAATTATTATATAAAGTCGAAAAAATTTAAAAATTCAAACAAGATTTTTGTCAGTTTTGTTATAATATATTGAACTTTAATTATTGTGCATACAGATTCTGTGAACAAAAATTTTAGTGGTTTTTCTTTCTTATTCATCTGGAAATCGGAAATTCAACAAATCGAAGCTTTTGGCAAAGTTGTAAATGATAAGATATTGGAATAAGAGACAGGTTCTGAATGCCCATATCAAGGCAGGTTAAATGCCTATATCAAGAAAAATAGATTAGTCTTATAAGTTTTTTACTTTCTATCATTTAAACATGAAATCTACGCTCAAATCACGATCTTACAGCGAAAAAAGAAGAACTTCCTACTGATCCGATAAAAATACAATATGAACAAAATATTACCCTGAAATATGGCCATATGGCATACTTAACTATGTTTCATGCAAAAGAACTAGTGGTGTAAAGAATTTCACCAAAATTTCGGCCTTGACGTATGCCTAACATCCGTTTCTACCATTTTGAATTAAATAATATCAAAATATTGCAAGTGGTAATGAAATATAGCTAAAAACATAAATATGCGCATTTATCCCGCCAGTTTCGGAAATCGGCTATTTTGACTTCTTTTATTATAAAATTATTTTCACAAAAACTGTAAGAGATTTTAACAGAAAAATTGCACTAACGTATATAAAACAGATGTCCGCTCATGTGCATATAGTTTTCAGACTCCTATCTTCTGGAGTATAGGAGAAAATGAGTGCTTTCCTTAATATGCGCATATAGCCTTCCTCTCCCCTACCCATATTCCGGGGATTCCATGCGATTTTCAGCCATTTACAGCATTTTCAAGTTAAGCGGATGAAACAATCTTGGATTTCAAGATGGCTTCGGACAACAAAATTCGACATCTACTCGTTTAGCTCTTTTACCCAATACCCATATTGTGGATGTTTCATGAGATTTTCAGTTATTTACAGCTTTGAAAAGAAAGCTGACACTGCCAAAAAAAAAATCTTGGATAAATGATGGTGTCAAGCAACAATTTTTTTCTTCTACTAATTTAGCCCATCTCCTCAAAACTTATTCATACCATACCATATTCATACCACTTCTGGTAATTTGAAGTATTTCACAGATTTTGTATATTTTTTATTTAATAAACTTAACACATATGACTTATCAAAAATGTGTGAGAATGGGAGTTCGAATTCAAATATGCGCAATCTATCTTGAGCGTGTCCTGCTTTGACATCTTGATCAAGAACTGTCACATAATTATATTACGGCTTTAAAATCAAACACAACGTGCCTTTATAACTCATGCAAAAAAAACTGCAAAAGTGATTTATATGTACGTTATACAAGACTTAAGTCCCATAAAGGGCAAAAAAGTGCTGAAAACGGGATTTAGTCACTAAAAGTGCAATGAGGAGCTTTCAAAATCACATCACCGCTTCGAGTTTTAATTTCAGTTCGAACAACATCTAGACGTGGTTTGGGGTAGCGTATTCGATTCTCACCACGAAGGTCATGATTCGGTCCCTAAGCCGGGCAATTTTTTTTCCTTTAAGTAATTTGGTAATTGAGTGACCAAACTGATGCGATTTACGTAGGAAATGTAGGAAAGAAGCAATTGAGCAATTTGTCGAGTTTGGAATCCGGTGCGTGGCATCATGGCCTTACCATGCACAGAACATAGAAAATAATCAAGAGAAGGTGATATGAACCGATGCCACGGGTGCAGTTGAGATAGAGAGAGATTTTTGCTCATTTTTTTTTAAGATAAATTAAAAGGCCGCTGGAAGCTGAATAGAAGATCATTAAGACTTGCTTTGGAACTTGAAAGTACCAATAAGAACTTAAATTTTGAGCTGCGTAGAACATACTTCATATCAATGATGGGTCTGAGTAAGCGTTTTTGTACCTGCTTTATGGGACTTTGGTTGCTTGGGTAGTAAAACAGTAAAACTAGCTGCATATAAAATTACATAATAAAACCATTATATATAATACTTTAAAATGCTTGTTTGCTTAATCTAAGTTACTTGAAAAGTGAAAATTAGAATAATCTAAATGAATGAATCTAAAAATTTCACTTGGAAAATTATTAAATTTTCATCGTGAATTGATATGTCAACACAGTTTAGAGCTTATCTTGCCTGTAATTCAATAACAAAACTGTTTTTTTAATTCTCGAATGAGAAACTGTAAGAATCAACCAAATGTAAAAAAATTAAAGCACCCGCTGTCTGGACAACTGTAGAGCCAAAAATCCTTTTCCCCATCCAGAACAAGACAGACATCATCCCCCCTTACCTCACGTTCTAATGGGTACACAACCCGAAAAAAATGGCATCGCGCGAAAAAGGGCGCTAATGTGTCGCCAAGAGAGATGAGTTATGATTCCATTATCATTGTTGCGATCATCCTAGATGTCCTGGTCCAAGTATTGTGTTGTGGCAACACAGGATGACATCCTCCCGAGTATGCGGAAGAAAATGAAATAAACCCGTTGTAGTAAAACGCTACGATGTGTCCTTTTTTTTTGCGGCGGTTGGCATTGTAGATACAATGTCCAGCCGGAGACAGAGACAGTTTTTCAAGTGATTTTTCATGCTTAAGTGGTTTTTCTATTGCTCCAAGTGAAGAAAGTGGACGGTTATTGTCATCATCGGAAGCACTTAATAACGTATCGCAACATACACACCCGAACGAGGAATGACAAGTTTCGCAAAAGAGGATGGAAGCTTGTGTAATCTGTGCTGTCACATACATGTTGGGATTGCGCTCCCGGGGAAAGATCATCCTATCAGTAGCACAAATATCAGAAATCCTAAATAAGGACGAGGATGAGGAAGAACTGCATCGATACATGCTGTTAGCCTGGCTGCCGAGTTAGTATGACGGTCGCCATTGTCGGATGGAAAATGACTCGCTTCTCGATGTCAACTGTTATGGGATCGGAATCCTTGAGCCCGGGAGCTGCACCAGGATTAAACGTCTGCATTCCTGGTGTTTCTTCGCTCGCTACTCGACTTTACAGAAATTTACCGAGATGTCAGCGCTAGTTATTCTAGTGATTCCTTTTCTCCTAACTAATATCAGCCAGCATCGACCGACGACGACGGTAAACTGAGAAGACATTTCTACACGTCTCAACGACGACGGCTAAGCACTTGATTGTCGATATCTATGGCTTATGCATTGCCTTAGAATTTACTGCCTTACATAAGGAGAGTTGCATCTCGGGAAAGTCCACACGAAGCACCAGGGACAGTTGACAGGAGTAACGATTAAATTTTCCACTCGGCTCTATCTCAGAAGAAGCTGAATGAAAATCCTTCTCCATTAGGGAAAGCTAGCCAGCGAAAGGTGCGCTTAAGCCAGGAAGTAAGTCTGGCTAAAGCTCCTGGCAGCTAGTTATTAGCATTTAATATGGCCCGGTATTCATGTACAGAGCACACGTCCGAAAGCGGGAATGGCTGGCAGATTCAACCTTTTGTCACCCGGTGACCTGGAACGTCGTAGGACTCCTCTCCTAGAATGGCTGTAAGTATAGAGGAAGTCTCACGATGTGGCAGCTAGCCAACAAGAAGAGACCCAGGGTGGGAAGTAATCATGGGGCTAAATCGCTCCAGATTGTCACACCGAAGCTCCACTAATTGAATAAATTATGGAGCACGGTATAGTGTCGGCATCTTGGTGCCATCACTTGGGAACCAAGGGGAGAAATTTTCTAGTTTTAATGCACTTTCGGATTGGAGATGAACTTTTGCCGTATAGATGGAGGACGCTATATTTATATGGATCTTGATGCTATCGGAGTGTATTTCGTCGATATTTCAAAGTCAAAGTTGTAACAGAATTCCATATCATATAAATCAGGGCTGTAGGAAGAACCGACTCATGGAATGGATGGGGGGGGGGGAGTTGTTACTGACTGATTTTGACCTAAGTTTTTTCATCTATCTATTATATAAAATTCTCTTGTAACGGTGTTTGTAGTACTACTCCTCCGGTATGACCCAACCGATTCAAAGGAAATTATTTTTAGAATAATCTGTGGGCATGCGAATCGGTTTATCTATATATATAAAAATGAATTTCTGCCTGTCTGTCTGTCTGTCTGTCTGTCTGTCTGTCTGTCTGTCTGTCTGTTCCCTATAGACTCGGAAACTACTGAACCGATTTGCGTGAAACTTGGCAGGTGGGGGTATTGGAGGTAGGGGAAGGTTCCTATTATGGTTTGAGACCCCTCCCTCTCTCATGAAAGGGGGGAGGGGCCTCCCAAACAAAAGACAATTTTTTGCATAACTCGAGAACCCATCAAGCAAATGGTATCAAATTTGGCATGGGGTGGTATTTGGGAACGAGGAATATTTCTATGAATATCAGGTATCCCTCCCTCCTCTAAGTGGGGTGATAGGAAGGGGGGAGGGGGGCTATCTTACAATTTTTCATATAACTCGAAAACTAATCAAGATATTGGAACCAAATTTGGCACGGGAAGGTATTTGGATACGAAAAATACTTCAATGATTATTTGAGACCCCTCCCTCTTTCCAGTATAAAGGGGGAGGGTCCTCTTCCATATTTTTTTTACATAACTCAGAAACTATTAAAGCAAATGGAACCAAATTTGGCATGGGAGGGTATTTGGATACGAAAAATATTTCTATGATTATTTGAGACTCCTCCCTCTTTCCAGTAGGGAGATATAAAGGGGGGAGGGGGCCTTTTTTATAATTTTTTACATAACTCAAAAACTAATTAAGCAAATTGAACCAAATTTGGCATGGGCGGGTATTTGGGAACGTGACATGTTGTAATGATTGTTTGAGACCCCTTCCTTCTTCCAGAGGGGAGAAAGAAAAAAAAGGACGGGAGTTTCATACAATTTTTACTGCATAACTCAAGAACTACAACAGCAAATGGAACCAAATTTGGCATGGAACGAAATTTGGGTACGAGAAATGCTTCTATGAATATTTGGAATCCCTCACTCCTTCAAAGATGTGGATGAAAAGGGCCTACCTTTCAGGTCTCTATTACAGTTTTCACTAAACTGGAGAGTTGATCGAGCAAATTGAACCATATTTGACATGTGAGGGTTTTTGGATACGAGAAATGTTTCTATTATAAATTTAAGCCCCAACTTTTTTTCAGCGGAAAGATATATAGGGGGGCTTCCGTACAATTTTTTTTGCATAATTCGAGAATTAATTGAGCAAATGAAACTAAATTTGGCATCAAAAAGATTTTGAGTACGAGAAGTACTTTTTCTTTGTGAAGCAATACCTTTCTTGCAGTAGGATGATAGAATTGGGATTATAGGAAGGGAAGAGAGAAGGCTTACATTTAACTTTTTTTTTATTAAATCCGAGAAATGGACAAAACATAACATGGAAAATCATTTTTCTATGATTCTATGAATATCTGACACACCATCCTCCTTTCAGTGAGTAGGTACCTAGGAGGAGGGAGTTGAGCCCAATACACTTTTGTTAGCATAAGTTCTCAATTTATGCAAACAAAACCAACAAATGGAAATAAATATGGCATGGAAAGGTACTTGGTTACGAGATATGTTTCTACGAATGTTATACACCCTTACGCTTTACAGTGTAGAGAGGGGAAGAAAGAAGGCTCCTTTTAAATTAATGTTGTAAAGCTTAAAAACTTATCAACCAATTAAGTTGTAATTTGATATAAGAGGATTTTTGGACACGAAAAAATGGGTATGATTATTAAAGACCACGACCTCCATTCAGCAGGGGGTGAAGGGAAGGAGAGGGGAGGCTCTCTTATCAGTTTTTAGCATAAATCCAGAGAATATCAAGCAAAAACAATCATGTTTTATAAGTTAGATTGTTTGGGTACGATTAATTTGAGATCCTCCAGACAGATCAAAATTATCAGATCTTTTACAAAAATTTATAGAGCAAGATTCAGAATATTAGTTTAAGTTATCTTTGTGTTGCAATTCGAAACTCCAGCTGCAGCTCCCATTTTATAGCGGTTGCTTATGAATTATGTTATAATGCCAATAAAACAATAAAAATTTGAATAATTTTTTAAAAAATCATTTGATTTTGGAAGGTGTAGCAAAGCACACCGGGTCAGCTAGTATCGAATAAAAACAACAAAAACTCGCATAAATTGTCCGTAATCTTTAAATTTGTAATAAATTGAATCAAATTAAAGTCATGGCCTTCAATTTTTTCGAGATTTTCTTTACTTTGGGCGCCGGGCGGGCGGTTTGTTTTTCGTCTCTATGGTCGAGGCGTCGCAAGCAAACGTCGTAGGAGGTTAGTAACTATGGCATAGCATACTGTTTAGTGGGAATTTTTGGGCGCGCATTTCTCAACCAAGCATAATTTCGATGCATGTGGTGACCACATGAAGCCTAGATGTGTTTTTTCTTCTTGATTCCTAGATCATTTGTACAGCACATATGTAGTAATGAATGACGCCCATATGTGACCCAGATTAATATTTTGCCGATCAAATCAAAACCATTCAACGATTTGAAAAAATTAAAACTTCAATTCGTGTTATTTCAAGAAGGAATTGTCGTATGAAATAATGGTATGACTCTTTGCGGACATTTGAAAAAAGAAAAGTGGAAAGATTTGGTTTATATTCCAAAACGCCAGAAATATTTTTCAAACATGTACAAAGGTGCTTCACAGAAGCTGTATCATGCGCCATTAAATTTATAGAACAACCACAAAATCCATTGCAAATGAACAGACACATGAACTGAACAAGAGCCTGTCCTTTAAAATGGATTATATAAGATTGATGTTCATTTGAAGGCCGAATGCAAAGAAGTGCAAACGTTCAACATTTACAAAAAATATATACATGATTTCTAAATTTATAAATGATTGGGCCCAAATAAACAATCTGACTAAATAAACTTAACTTTTTTTTTAATAGTTCACCAAAAAAGTGTTTACAGGTTCCCTGTTTGTTTACACAGAATTCAAGTACGTACTTAACATAAATGTGTGTTTTTGTTTAACATATTTTGGTTACGTAGGTGAGACTTTAGATCCGATTTTTTTTTGACATTTTTTTTGTGATTGATATTCCAGAAGCATAATTTTTTTGATTGCAGAAGCTGAATTTGTTTTTTTTTTTTGATAAGTTTTTGTTATGACCTAAAAGTGTTGAAAATAAAATAAACTCCTGTCATTTCACACGGTGAAACAAGTGGCAATGCGCCTTTAAGTCTTGAAACATATTCCTATTTTTTCCTAAAATAGTCAGATAGGGTATCCCGAGTGTTAAATCGTATTTTATTTTAATTTTATTTCTTGATGTACACATCATTTCTAACTGTTTAAAATAATTTTAAAAGAAAAATAAAAAGTCATTAAACGAAGGGTTAAGGTTTTGTTAATATGATAATTTCCAGGAAACAAAATGAACTCATGAAACCATCGAAGCCTGAACAGATTATTTCTTATCGATCTATTAAATTAAAAAAAAAATCTGCTTTTCAATTAAATATTATTAAATCTTAAAAATATAACGTAATCCTAAATGAAATCGCAGATCACCACCAACAATGTTCAGGAAATTTTGAAATCAGAACTGATTCAGTTAAAATCTTTAAAATGATGGGTGAATATATCTAAACATATGTTTTCCTCTTTTCAAAACCAATCGTTTCTTTGATTCATTGGGTTAAAGTTCAAATGAATTAATTTGCATTTTTTGCTTGAATAAAAAAAAGGAATTTGCAATACTCAAAATCGCCAGATTTAATGCCATGACAAGTGCTGTTTGGGAACACTTTAAGTTGGAATGTGTAAAGTCTGTAACTTTAGTATCAGGCGAATCTTTTTGGAAATGATTTTGGTGAAAATATGGATTTTAATTCGAACTGCTTCGAAGGATGAGGATGATGAATAAAAAGCCGTTTGAAAATCGTTCGTAAAAAATCTTTTCTTATGTTTTTTTATTTCTTCAGCTCTAAAAAATACACCATTCAAAGCTAATTGGGAGATGAAAGCGCTGCGCTATGCAAAATATTCGGCAAATACTCCAAAAATTGTCCCGATATTAAAACAATATAACAAAACGGAATAAATCTACTGAATGGAATACAGCAAATGAAACATACATATTATCAACATACAGTTACATATTTATTGAACAAGTTACAAAAATTGAATTTTAAAAGACCCGTTGAATTTCTTTGGTTTAATTTTGATAGAATTGAGCGGGACGATTCGAGTAAAGGGAAAGAAGGGAAATGTAAAGAAAACTAGGAAAAATAGAAAATGGACGCCAAATTGAACATGGTAAGACGAAGTTTACCGGGTCTGCTAGTATATATATAAAAATGAATGTTTGTCTGTCTGTCTGTTCCCTATAGACTCGGAAACTACTGAACCGATCATCGTCAAAGTTGGCATCTGAGGGTTTTTGGGGCCAGAGATGGTTTCTAGAATAGTTAGAACCCCATCCGACTTAAGAAAGTGGGGGCTTCCATACAAAATTTGTAGTTTTTCGAATCAAATTAAAGTCATGACATCCATTTTCTCGATTTTTTTTTGCTTTGGACGGTTTGTTTTTCGTCTCCATGGTCGAGGCGTCGCGAGCCAACGTCGCAAGAGGATAGTAACCATGGCATAGCATACTGATCAGTGGGAATATTTAGGCGCGTATTTCTCAACCAAGCATATTTTCAATGCACGTGGTGGCGATATGAAGCCTTGATGTGATTTTTTTCTACTTGATTCCTTGCTCATTTGTACAGCACATGGTTATGAATGACGCCTGGATGTGACCCAGATTGATATTTTGCCGATCGATTTTTTTTGCCAAAATCTGAAATTGAAAAGTCATGACATCCATTTTAAGAGTTTTCTTTTCTTTGAGGGGTTTGTTTTTCGTCTCTATGGTCAAGCAGACGTCGTCGCAAGTTCATCGTCACTGGAAAAATTTAACAATTAGGCGTCTGTTTCTCAACCAATTATTTCAACCTACCTGTTTCTTAAGCACGTGGGGGCGATATGCAACCTATGTGTTTTTCTGGCTTAACTGTACACAGCACGTGGCAATAAATGACGCCTAGATGTGACACGGATTAATATTTTATCAATCGAATCAGAACCAATTGAAATATTTGCAAAAATACTTTCATATTTAGTTCGTGTTAATATAGGTAGCATTTGTTGTCTAAAAAATATAAATTTAGTTCTGATACTAATGAAATAATGGTATGGCACTTTGCGGACAATTGATAAAAATATAGAAAGTAAAGAATTTACGTACGATTTTTTAACCCATTTGAATTATATTGATAACAGTAATAAGAGTAGGATGTTTTCTTCAGAGGTAGATCGGAATCATTTTGTTGGACATGTAAAAATGTACTTAACTGAAGTTTTATCAAGCGCCATTTAATTTTAAAGAAGATAAAAAAATCCGACCCGACCCATGAACAGATCAAGAGCCTTTTCTTTCAATTAGAAAAGATAGGACTGACGTGTGCATAAATAAGTGAAAGGTATCAGTGAAATAAACTAATTTTTTGTGGCCAACAGTGAAGGAATTCATTTTCTGAAAGAATTTTCATTCAAGGTTAACTAGAGAATGATCAAACGTTCAACTTTTCTCTATTACAAAAAAAAAAGTGTTTTTGTGTTACATGACTGCATAAAAAAACTTTGGATCCGCTTCTTTTTGGAAAAGTGAGACTCATAATACAGAATATTAGGAATATACTCAAAAAACTGTCCCGATTCACGCTATTGACCGGTTTTCAAAATTCTATATCCATAAAGTACAATAGGCAATAAATTCTAATATGCAAATCTTTTCCTTTCAATTAGAATTTTATGTAAACTCGAGCCGGGTAAATCAGCCTACCTGCTTCAAGCAGTGGGGGACAAAATTGGAAAAGATGGGATTTTTTAAGTAATTATGAAGCTTAAAACAGAGTACCAATTTCAGATCTTGAAAAACAAATATAGAGATCAAGTTTCAGTAAATAATATATACCATCTTTCAATTGCAATAGGTATAAACTAATTTTGAGAAAAAAATAAATCTGGAAATTCGATTGAAAAGCAATACTTTATTCATGATCACTTGAATTCCTCAACAATTTATGCTGATTGAAAAACTTATTTACAAGCTAAATGATTTTCTGAATTTTGAATCTGTACAAAAATGTACAAAAAAATACTATTTCCGAATCTTAATTCCAATTCAGAATTTTTAGAGCCATGTTTTAGAGACCTAATTCAAGGAAATATTATTTAAAATTCTGTAGTTCAGGTTTATTCTAAATTTATTTTTTTAATTATTTATTTTTCTGTTATTTTTTATTATATTTTTAATTCAGATTTAAAATATGAATTTTAAATATGGATTCAAATCGGAATCTAAGTTTTAAATTTTGGATAGCCGTTATTCTGCGAAAAAATTTGTGCATTTATATACCTTCCAAAATAAGCAAGCAATAAGCTTACTCCTGGTAACCACAAGCAATCCCATTTGAAGCATTGATGAAAACATTTGAAATGTTCAGAATAGTAAGAAATAAGGTTTGCAGTTCAAATCAGATTTATTATCTACTGTTGTTTGGTAGGGACAAGTGCCTCTTGTGGAGTTAAAATCTCTTAAAAAAAATCTACTGTAATTCAAGATTTTAGTTTGAAACTTTGTTTTCGAAGAATTTGCAATAAACGTAATTGGAAAAAACAAAACAAGAAAATATTTTTACAGTTGAATTTTTACCTATGTTATAAATCATTGAATATTTTGTTCGTAGTGAAAATCCCCAAAGATCGAATTTCTCAAAATAAATACAGTTTTTATCTTATATTTTTTTCCATCATCATGTGATGTTCATCAACTTATTCTAATTGAATTTAATATTCTGGTTCTGATTTGAAAACAAAATTAAGGTACTCCAATCTTCATCTAGTTGATTCCTTAATGATTTTCTCTCATAACAATTTTTATCTTCGACAAAATTTTACTTCAGGCTCTGGATCTATGTTTCGAATATTAATAATTTATTTTGAATCTGAATTCTTCATTTGCGAAACATGTTTAAAATAGTCTGATTCAAAATCCTCTTCCAAAAATCTCTTATTTTCAATTCTCGATTTTTAGTTCCCAATAAGAATTTTTTTTCTTTTATTATTTGTTCGTTATTCAATTTATGAATCTTATATGAAATTGTAAATGATGAAACTATTTTAGTTCTTTCAACCGTGAATCAACATTATGAAACTTTCTAAAGTATCAACTATTCATTAGAAATAAGGGCAAACATTTCAAAACCCAATCCCAAAAAGGGTATGTAATTTATCTTTCTTTCTTTTCATAAAGCTTAGTGCTTTTAGAAATGGGACACTTTCATTTGCTGATAGCTCATTTACGAGTGTTCTTACATTCAAAATTTTGGCAGTATTTTGTTGTCTGTGAAAAGTACTAATCAACTTATTTTCTCAAAATTTTAAATCTACGCGATTTTGAGATATTTACGATGCAAGAGAAAAAGAAAAAAATAATTTGGCACAGTTTCCTTAAAAAACAATCATTATCAAATTGATAGCTGACTAAACTGTTTATTATTCAAATAATTATCGTATGTGAGTGGTGGAAAAGTATGCAAACACTGTCAGAAATGTCCACAAAGTTCAAATCAAGCCTTGGAAAGAAGCATATGATCGACATCTACGGATAAGGGTCATCAGAGAAGTTAAGTTTCATACCAGAATTTTTAATTTTAAATAAGCAAAAAACTAAGTGTAGATCGCAGATATGTCCAGCAAATTTTTTCTCCGATAAGCTGAAATTGTTGCTTGTTATGAGTCATGCAAACCTAACCACAAACATTAAATTTTTGCTAGTTCCACAGCTCATAAGTTGTAAAGTCGGCATCGAGGCTATGAGACAGATGATTTCTGATGGACGACAAAACTTATGAAAAATCCTATATCAAACAAATTCTAGCGTTTGAATCCTTAACCCTTCGTTTCATAAAGCTACAGATATGCAACAATTAATTAAAACTGTTCTAAATTTCACATTTAGCTAAAAAGTCAATTTTTTTTTTCGATGGGTATAATATTTCTAACTTCAAGATCACGTTCAATTAAAAAAAAATTACTTTTAGTGTTTAAAGGTACAAAAAAAACCAACTTGAATCTGAAAAATATGGAATGTGGAAAAAGCCTTATTTTTCAAACTTTTGGCCTAGTGTAATTCATATTGAGAATTTTTTTTTCGACTCGAAAAAAATAGTTTCGAATTCCCACTAAAGTAATTCACATATTTAACAAAATTTGAGATTTTTTTTTTGTTTTTTCTCTGATATAATGGGTTTTCAATAATTGTTGCAAATTTGCAACACCATGCAACGGTAGTACCCTAGCTAGTTACATGGGTTCCATAGTGTGTTTTCGAAACTTGCATCGTTTAAACAGTGTATTTGTTTCCCGGTAAAAGTGTTTTCGTTATTAATGATTTATTATCATGTTATGGCTGTATTAGGAGAAGGGGGGGGGGAATGGGGGGAAATTGAACCCCCCCCCCCTGGATAAAGAGGGCCTCGAGGTGAAAAAATAAAAAGTTTTTCTCTAAACCGTTATCAAAAACTAGAAAAATATTATTTAAAGTTCAAAATTTATCAAATCTTAAACTAGGACGGGTCCGAATAATTAACTTATTTATGATTTGTAATTCAGCGTATGTAAAACACATTATTTTGGTTTTTTTTTCACGGCTCGTTGGTATTACAAATACATATTTTGAATAAAAAAAATGTCAGATGCCTTCATACCTTGCAAAATAAGTATACACCAATTTTCAAAAGTTCTGCAATATTGAACATGATTGAAATTCAAGTACGGGGCTTTATCCAGAGAGTTTAAAATAATAACAAACAACGTATTCTTTTTTTCATTTTCCACCTGAAAATTTAGTACTACCTGCCAACATTCGATAACCGAGGTTTGAAGTATTGTTTTGCTTTTTTTTTCTTAGAGATGAATGAATGGTTTGATTGAAAATTACAATCCTCATTATTTTCCACTAAAGTATGAGTCGTTTCATATAATGAATCGACGAAAAATGCTCTTTATTTATACTTATTCAACCTTTTCCTGAAAGCTCTGGAAGTGGATTTTAATTTGAAACTTTTTGTTATTGAATTAAGTTTTATTTTTAATTCTATTTTATTTTTAAACTGATTTCAAGTTTGAATTCTAATTTTAGAATCATGATCCATATTCTAATGCTCATTCCGAAGAAATCATTATTGATATTTAATAGTTTAATGTAATTTGTAACTGGATCATTCCTTCAAAACTAAATTGAGACTTTGCTCTTCAATACTCAAGTTTGTTCATTAAAACTGGCATATAGTTATGGTAAGATTTAAGATTAAGTATCTTTATCAGAACCAATTTAAATACGTTTTCGGAATTGATTTGTGTTGATTTGTTCAAGGTTATGTTCAGAAAAGTTGTATAGGTAAGTAGCTTTCCATTTAGCACCTTCAAGCAAACTTAAGGGGGGGGTAGGGTCTAACGGGTATAAAAAAACACCATTTTCACGATTGTTTTTCTAGAGCTATCGTTCAAACAAATGTATTCAATTTTTTTGCATTATACAAAGCATTGTTAAAAGAACATTTAGTAATTTTTTTGTAGAAAAATAATGAAAAATGAGCCGGTGACGGAGCACTTTCGAGGATGTCTTTTAGAAAACAGGATTTGCGGTGGACACTGTATCTCAGCACAGAATCATCTGAAGTCAAAAAATCAGAGCAAAATATTTTTAATAGATGTTTTTCTGGACCCCAACGTTTTGATTTAACTTAAAAATATTTTTATGAAATTTTTGTGGCTGTTTGAAGTAAAAACTACGATTTTTTACTTAAAAATCCGCCATTTTTCACCTCTAAAATCTCCCCAAAGTAAAAAAAATCAAAAAAGAAAAACGTTGGGGTCTGGTATTTTATATGTAGAAAATATGTTCCAAATTTGAAAAGAATCGGATAAGTAGTTTTCAAATGACGATGTCCACGGACTTTAAAAATGTGCTTTCGAGAAAAACGAGTTAGAAGTTTCTGCTCTTGCTTTCTTGCAGTATTAGATAGGAGGAGATAAAGACCTATAACTTCTTCAGTTTTGCTTCAATTGACTTGAAAATTTGACACAACATTCTTGAAATGTTTTACAATAAGAAAATAAAAAAATAAAAAAATCGATTTTTTAAAAGTGTTAGACCCTACCCCCCCCTTAAGGAATAATTTCCTCAGTAGGTGGTATATTATCGCATAACTACTCCTAGCTAACCTTTGTGGTCTAGTGGATAAGCTAGTGCGAGTCTGGTTCCGATGTGCCAGGCTGGATTCGATTCCCGGTATCGGCGAGAAAACTTTTGGGTTCGAATCCCATAAGTGGCCGACAGGTAAGATGTGTTTCCTCTTATAACTGATTATATGAATGTTTAACCAGCTGCCAGCTGGCCAGGTATATACACGGATGCCGGAATACCTCTAAGTAACCTGATTGACTCGTTCTTCCAAAATATACCTACATCAACACAATACTTCACTCCATAACAGTTCATACGAAGCCATGGGGTCAGTCCAATAATGCATGTGAGCACATACTTCACATACTTAGGCAGAAACTGCGGTGAATTCGTGCACCCATGGTGGATAACCAACATACATAACTACTCCGAGCTGAATTCTCAACTTTCACGGTGTCCAGAAATCTAGATTTGCGAAGTTCCTGCGCGAAATCTATGATTAGTGCAAAAGATATTAGGAATAAGCATTTATTTCCAGTTGTCTAGTGTGAAGAACAAAAAGGTGTAACCGTTTCATGTTGTTGCAAATTTGCAACAATTAATATTTTTGCCAAATAACCGAAATATGTGAAAATAATATTTTTTCATTATTTTTCCCTTCATGTATTCATCATTGCGCACTATTGTGAATTTTTTCGAGAAAAAATAAAAAATCATGAAATGAAGGGTTAAACATGTCTGCTCGTGATGAAGTCCCTAGCATATTAAAGTATGTATTTGCTTATTGTTTTGTATAAAATATATTGATTTGCCAAGATTCTGCTCCAGTGGAAAAAATAATAATTTTCAAAACGAAAACTTTGTTTTTTGCTGTTTTCAAAAGCCCAAAAAGAGTAATCTTGTGTGTACCCTTCGCAATCTACGATCTGTACTAATCAATTAAACTTTAATATTAATCTCATGATGGATTAACTTCGTTATTGTCATGTTTTACCAGCAGAAATTCCATTAAAAACGCTTTTAAGTGGCTCAAAAATAATCAAGTTTTGTTAATTTCGAAACAGCTGTATCCACTAAATTGCCCTCAGTTTCTTTAAAAAGAGAAATAATGGACCAAAAAGTAGTAGAAATTGAAGAAGGAGGGTGCAGCCACCTAGCTTACAGTTTGGGCGAGGTAAAAGTTGAAAAAACTGAACAATATTATGACTGAAAAAAGTGTGAAATGCAAAACCAAGATTGGAATTGGAATTCGAATCAGAACTTTGTCTTAACAATGATCCAAACTGAAAATGAAGATTAATAAACTGATACAGAACCCGAAATCTGCTGATCACAGACCTTGAATTTTAATCTTGATAATAAAATTTGTGACCACAATATCTGGAACTTTTTAAAATAAAGCTTACGAGATATTTTTCCTCAAGAAACTAATCCGTGCAAATCCAGGCTTTTTTTTATTTCCAACTATGAAAAATACTGATATTGAATTTTAAAATTCTTTCCTGGATTGAAGCACATCAGTAAATTTTAATTATATTTTAAGCTTTCAAAAATCATTCAAGAATATTTTGCTATTATTTAACCTTCCTTTGCGATTAGGGTCTATAGTGAAGCTGATACAGTTAGGATGTACTTTCTCGACGCAATATCACAAGAAAGGTTAAAGCTAGATAAATGAATTTTTCGGACATTTTCTAAAATGAAGACTTCTGCAATTCCTCATCTTTATATTTTAGAATAGGGTAACCAGAGCTACCTAGCAAAAAAAAGAGCAATTAGCTGGTTATGGTCATACAGACTCAGATTTTTCTTTTCATTATAAAATCAAAACTACTGAACTAATTTTTATAAACTCTACCATTTTGAAATCATTCAAACGTCTGCCAACAGATGCTTCTTAAAAAATATGTGTTTCCTTAAAAACTCTGCCAATAGATGCTTCTTAAAAATATGAGTCCTTTAAAAATGTTTGTTTCTCATCATAAATAACTTCAATTGTTAAAGTCGTAGTGACAAAGTTTGTTTGAGATAAATTCAGATAGATTGAGAGCTTATATTGAAGAAATAGAAATGAATGAAAATTCAATGAAATACGTAAAGTCACGTTGAGAAAAAAAAATTGGATTTGGCAGATTCGCTAGAACAAATTGTGTCAAATTTCTATACAAACTTTTCCTTCAACGACCTAGTGACTCTCAAGAGTACTGAAATTTGACATGGGGTCTTCTAGGAAACCAAGGAATGATTGCAGTTCTCATCACGGTTTTGATTCCGAAACATATCTCAATTTTTGGGCCACCCTAACGTACAGTTTTTACAGTCGATGCGTTTAAGTTTACAATAATTTATAAACGCAATAGGGTAACGGACTTATTTTGGACCAGAGGACCTGTTTTGGACCACCTTGTCTAGCTCTCTTGTAAAGTAAGTTATTATGTAAATTTTTAGTGCATTGCATTAAGTGCTTGGGCTTCAACTATATTTGCTAAAAAAATCATGATTAGTTGCTTTATGAGAGAGCTAGAAAAGGTGGTCCAAAATAGGTCCGTTACCCTACTATTTGCCGCAATTGTTTAAAACATTGAAGCATCAGACCGTCATTGAAATAAATCTACCTACCTATCTTTTTTTTTAAATATTTTAACTATGGTCGTGAGGGGTGACAATGGATCAACAAATGATGTTTTTGAATTGTTTTCCCAATAACTCCGGTTATTCAACTCACATTAAAAAGTAAAAAGGCAGAAAGGTTTGCTGATAGTAAAGGCGTTTTTGTTCAAAATATTTTGATGAAAATAATGATTTTTATAAAAATTATGATCAAAAGAAAATTTTGCTGAAATCACCCCTTAGGAGGGGTCAACGTTATTGCAGTAGAGCACTATCATAAAAAATGTTATCAAAAAGATAAAATTACCCACAAATTCAAATGGAAAACTGTCTTTTGTGAAATATCTGTGCTACGGTTGCCGAATAATCGTTCGTTTGTTGATCATGGTAAATCCTTATCAAAGTAATATTTGTTATCTTTCATGTAAAGATGTTATATTCAATGCCCCAGTTTTGAACAATAACATTTTTAATGTGTTGTGTTTATAAAAAAAAGTTTATTGTTGTATACATTACTTATAACCTTTACTTGACTCATAGTCACCTCCATTTAACACTCCAGACAACCAGAAGTCGTATTTTATTTTACAGATGATATCGTATAGAATGTTATTTAAACTCATTTTCGTATATCTGCACCTAAAATGTGCGACCCATGCATATTCTTTATCGTGTTTTAATGCATTGCATGATTTTATTACGACAAGAAGAGAGACTCGTATTTATGTACATATGAACTCGACCTTTGTGTACGACAATTCGCAAAAAAAAAATCGTGAAACGACCAATATACGATGATCAGCTGTTATTGACAAATTTTGTCGTGCAATGCATAAAATAATTTGAAATTAAGATTTTTTTAACATGAAATTTGATTATATAAATGCATTGATTCGTAATAATGTGCATGTAATCGTATACCTATGCAAATTAATTCGCTTGTCTGATTTTCGTAAAACGTATTTGCTGGCAATCGTAAAAGAATACAAATAAGTTTAATAAAATCGTTTATGATAATACGATATCGATGATTAGACTCGTATTTAAGGAGGCTTCAAAATGTTTGTCTATTTTAAGATCATCGATGACGTGTTATACGATTTAAAAGATTTTAGTTATAGAAATATACGAGTTGCTTTTGGTTAAATGCCTTTGAAGCAAATTCCTTTGAATTTATATATTCCAGATAGCGTCGAGGAAGCATCATGAGCTGCAGATCGTATCGTCAGGATATCAAGTCCAGGGACTAACAATAACTACATGAACGTTGAAAAAATTCAGCAATCAGGCAAATAATAAATTGTACGATATAAACTTGAATTTGACAGCAACAACCCAGTTCTTTAAAATAATCTTATTTTTATAATTTTTTTGGGATGAATAAACCAATTGGTTTAAAATCCCAAAAAAAAATAATAATCGTATTTTTATTCAACTGACGGAAAATGAGAGCCCTGCACTCAAGTCGCGGAAGACGACCAAATAAGTCGTCAAACTTTCAATATAGCTACGAAAAATGTCGTTTTTAAAGAAATTCCCAATCAAATATTATTTTAATTTAATGATTAATGGCATTTCGGTGAATTATACATTCTGATAGGAAGAATTTCAAATGAAAGTAATGAAAATTATAGACGGATAGATTAGATTAGGAAGCATGAAAGGTGTTGAAAATGAGCCAAGAGCGTGATTTGAGAAAACTTCTTGCCGCACAAGACCATTTGTCCCACATCGTATTACTGTCTAGAAGAAGCAAAGTCGATAGGCTGACTTTGCATTGATCTATACAATGCACAGTGGTCCAGAAATGAAATTTAGCGGGAAACAATTATTTGCGCCCCCGCCACATTTGGTGTCCAAGACAAAGTTATACAACTTTACAAAGCGCTACTTTTGGATGAAACAACTTTAGGGTGGTTCATAAAACTCCTTAGATACGAAAATTAATATTTGACTGTAATGAGATAGTGCTGTATAATGTTCAGCAATTATGTAGAACAACATAATTGATGAAACTTTGTTGAAGACTTTGAATGTCTATCTATTACCGTTTAGGTTTTATGATGATTTTTCGTGTACAAGTTAGGGTGGTCCTATAAAAACAAGTTTTTTTGTTATAACTTTGTTGGGTATGAACTTATAAAAATTATGTGTTCGGCAAGTATTTAGCAAATTAGTATGCGCATCTTTTGCAGAAAACAGATATCGAATATCTGTTTTTGATTCGCAGTTATCATGACTTTTGTGTTCAAAAATGGCTGTTTTGTATGAGCCATAACTTCAAATGGAGCAAACCAAAAAAATCAAACTTTGTTTAATTTGAAAGAAAGTGTCAAAATCTACATTATATCAAAAAGTTGGAGAGGTGTTTTTTGTTTAAAGCTTTTTATTTCCATTTAAACTTGACCAAAATTGCCATTTTTCATATAACAAAATAAAATACTTATGTGCTGCGACATGGAATTGCCTTCTTTGCGTTCGCACCCTTAGTCAACAATTCAAATTTTTCACCACTACAAAAGCAGAGTTGCCTATTCAATGGCTTTTGTAAACATTTTGAATGACTAACATAGTCAGAGGGGTACAAATATAAAAAAAAATGAAGAATTTTTAATATTAGGTAATTCAGATAAAACCATAAACTTAAAAAATGAATGACAATCTACCCAACTAGAAAATTTTTATAATAATAATATGTTACAATAATAATTGTATTTTATCTTGATTGATGCGAAAGTTGTCAACGATTTGACTTGCACAAGTTCACAAGCGTGCTATATTGGCAACGGATCAGGAAAGGATTTAAATTTACCAGGCAAATCGCAAGACATCGCTTAGCCCGAAAATTACAAATTCGAATTGTCACCTTGTCATGCACGCATACGAACGATGGGAATGTTCATGAAGGTTGCAGATCGTCTTTGTAAATAAACCCCACTTGAGAGTCAGGAAAACCACAGCACTTAATGTTCAGCTTTTGGAAAAGTTTTTCGTGTTTTTGACTTTTATCAACAGTAGCTCCGTTATAAACATAGAATCGTTTGAAATATACGCTGATGAAACTCTGGTGCTTTATAACAATTTATATAGCTGGTATCCTGTTTCTCCAACCGTACACAAATTGTTAGTGCAGCAGTAATTAAATATCATATTTTACCCATAGGCATGTATTCGGAAGAAGCTGGAGAAACAAGAAACAAAAGTTTACGAAGATTTCGAGAAAACCACTCCAGAAAGTTCGATCGTGTGGTTAGTCTGGAAGATGTTTTTTTTAAAAGATTCCTCCTGACATCAGATCCGTACATCTCACTATCCAATAGAAAATGTAGAAAAATATTCAAAAATCAACCTTCCTGAATGCAGCCATCATTTGATTCGTGACCCCTAATGCGTTTTTTGTTAGTTTCATTACATTCTAGCAATAAGTGTTTTTTTTTGTTTTCTATGAATTTTATGATTGTTTTCCCAAATTAATTTTTTTTCATTTTTGAAAAAGTTGTTCAGATTTGTTAACTATCGTGATATGATAAAAATGTAACGATGTGTACGGTAATTCCTCACACAGTCGAACATAGTCAAAAATAATATAGAAACGTTATATGAAAAATGGCAATTTTGGCCAAGTTCAAATGGAAATAAAAAGCTTTAAACAAAAAACACCTCTCCAATTTTTTGATATAATGTAGATTTTAACACGTTCTTTCAAATTTAACAAAGTTTGATTTTTTTGGTTTGCTCCATTTGAAGTTATGGCTCATACAAAACAGCCATTTTTGAACACAAAAGTCATGATAACTGCGAACCAAAAACAGATATTCGATATCTGTTTTTTGCAAAAGATGCGCATACTAATTTGCTAAATACTTGCCAAACACATAATTTTCATAAATTCATATCCAACAAAGTTATAACAAAAAAACTTGTTTTTATAGGACCACCCTAACTTGTACACGAAAAATCATCATAAAACCTAAACGGTAATAGATAGACATTCAAAGTCTTCAACAAAGTTTCATCAATTATGTTGTTCTACATAATTGCTGAACATTATACAGCACTATCTCATTACAGTCAAAAATTAATTTTCGTATCTAAGGAGTTTTATGAACCACCCTAAAGTTGTTTCATCCAAAAGTAGCGCTTTGTAAAGTTGTATAACTTTGTCTAAGACACCAAATGTCTTAAACCTAAGGCGGGAGCGCAAATAATTGTTTCCCGCTAAATTTCATTTCTGGACCACTGTGCAATGATACATGGATGGATCGAAGCACGTGTTTTTCGTACCCCGATCGGGGTACGAAAAACACGTGCTTCGATCCATCCATGTATCATTGTATAGATCAATGCAAAGTCAGCCTATCGACTTTGCTTCTTCTAGACAGTAATACGATGTGGGACAAATGGTCTTGTGCGGCAAGAAGTTTTCTCAAATCACGCTCTTGGCTCATTTTCAACACCTTTCATGCTTCCTTATCTAATCTATCCGTCTATAATTTTCATTACTTTCATTTGAAATTCTTCCTATCAGAATGTATAATTCACCGAAATGCCATTAATCATTAAATTAAAATCATAAACCAGCGGTGATAAACTGTTAACACCAATCAAATATTGAGCGAAGACCTACAAAATTACAACCTCAATCATCTGTATGATGATGTGAATAGTCATAGTGTATTCCAAAAAGAATCAGGGTAGTCGTAAATGATTCGCATAACAAATCTTGCAAATCGTAATTCAATACAAATCAAGAATATGTGTGCTAATGTACCTATATGGCCTCCAAAATGATACGTATATACTGGTTTTGCTGCATTTTATACGACATGTTTACACGTATATTTGCACGTATATTTGTGTTGAAAATTCGAAATACCCACCTAATCGTTGTCTGGGACATTTTAAATAGTGTTCTGAAAGTTGAAATAACTTATGATATTATCAACCCATTTTAAAAGCAAAACTGTTTCTTGTTTAGTGAATCGTAATGCATGTATGTGTCAGAAAAAAAACTTTGTAATGTGTTAATGTTTGCTTCTAAATGACAATTTTATGAGGTGTTGATTGTATGTCAATTCTTTAAAGAACTTTCTCAAATTTTGAGAATTAAAACAGCATTTTTCTGAGAAGAAACTTTTTAAGTGAAAGTTGAAGTTATTTGCCAGCTGTCATGTGTTAACAATTATAATCGATATCTCCAATAATAATGGGGATATATTAAAAGCAAACATTTTTCACCCCGCATGACGACGGTGAAAAAAATGAGGATTAAATTTTAATGATGTGATGTTAAAATATTTTCTGAAGATAAGTTACGTTCTTATTGTAGTATGTTTTTTTTTATATTCTTATTCTGGTTTGTTAAGGTCAAACTAGTTCCAAAACTGTCAGGAATTTTTTTTAAATGGTTAATTTTAAATGAATAACAATCTTTTCATTATCTCAGTCCCTAACTCAGTTCCTAACTGATTCACAGTGAATAAGATCATAGCTTCATCGTTCGTTTGTTGAAACTTTGAAGCAATCATCACTTCTGTACTGTACTGACACACAATATGCTTCAAGCAACAATACTCACAGCCGGGCGTCATTCAAACTGACTCTAAACTGTAATAATCCCTGTAAATAGTAATTTTCTTTCGCTCAACCCGCCTTAACCGCACCACAACCGAGCAAGAGAAACCTGCTCCGAAGCACATTTGCCGGGAAACTTTTCCTCTTATTGCCGGTTTTCCCCCATTCGAGCAAGAAGACAGTTTTCGTTTAACCCATTCACCCACTCACTGTAGGAGTTCTATACTGTCGAAATATTGCTTTCTCCAGATCGCGTTTCCTCCTCGAGGTATAGTACGTTTAAGAAAAATGAAAGCTCACATTGTTATATAATAACCATAATAAACGAAACTTTTCCCATATTTAATCCACGCATCGTGTAAATCAGCTCTGCAGGAAAACCAGGAAGGGGGAAAACAACCCTTTCTCCTGAGCTGGGCCAAGAAGCGCGCTTTTCCACGAGCAACCAAAAGCAGCCAACAACCGGCAAACTTACGTGGTTTCGGCACTGCTTCTGGAGGAAAAGGAGAATCCAAACAACTCGTAAGCGATAGTTACTTTTGGAGGAGACATCTCGGAAATCTAAATTTAGCAAGACATATTTGGTTTGTGCAGCAGCGATAGCTAAATCCTCAGCTTGCTAGCGCTATCCTGCTGCTACGAGAAGAAGTTAATGGCAAATGGGAAAACTGCAACAACATTCGAAGGCGAAAATAGTTTATCTCCTAAGAATGCTCTTCTAAATTGTCTAGACGGGAGGTTGCCTTCGTTCATTTTGGGAAAACGGAAGTAGAATCTCTTTAGGTATCTACGTGATTTTAACTTTCCAGAACGTTTTCAGAAATTAAATTCGGTGAATGTTATTTCATGACTAAAAGTTCATTTGTATTATACATTATTAAGTTTAAAAAATATTCACAACTTTTTAACAGGTTATTTTTACACAAATCATGGAAATTCCTGGATATTCAAATATTTTCAGTGTAATACAAATTTAATTCAAAAATCATTCTTAAGCGTTCGCATTTCCAAATTCATTTGTTAGTTATCCAGAAATATCAATTTCATCATTCGTACATTACTTATTCATCGCCGTTTTAATACCTTCATTTAGTCTCAATTGAATTGGTCTCAATTTTTGCTGGTTAAAAGATGACGATTGCAAAAACTCTTTCACAAGTTTATGGGAAGTATCATTCCATTACCCTGAGCTACACTTGTTCGTTCATCGCAAAGCAGACGGGTGAATGATTGATTGAAATTTGTTCCGTCCGCCAAAGAGTGCAATTGATTTGTTCTATTTCTAATTGAACCGAACGCTGATATTGTTGGTTGAACATTGTGCTCAAATGTCCGGAACTTAAGGGCTTGTTACAATACCAAACCAACTTCAATTTATGCGGTGCAGTTTCTTAGCTCCATTGCCCGATTCTATTAGGTCGCTCATTCGAGGTTGCTCATTCAAATGAGAACAGTCGTAAACAACTCCGAATTGGGTAGGTATTTGACTCCCGTTTGCTCCGAAAGAAATAACAACATTTTTTACTGCCAATAGATCACAGAAATATGGAAAACATGGCGCAACTTTCACCATCAGGTCTTCTGTAACTAGAATTCTGCCGCCAAAGGAAAACCACCACGAGTCAAAAGGAAACTTATTTATTGTCCTTTGGACGTCTGGGAATAAAACTAACAAACCAAATTGTATAATAAATGTCAGCCCAAGCTGGTGTGGATCGGAAAGCATGCTTCCCTGTGAATAACTTAACCCCTTTTTACTGGTTTTTATTGAAATTCTGTCCCAAAGACTCTCTGGTTGCATTCTATATACCTACAGAACAACTAACCAGCAATATCGATACTTTTTCGAAGAAACGTGGTGAACGAATATTTACGCTGCCCTTTCCTTACTAGTGAGTGTAACTAATAATGAACATGCTTGCTTGGACGTTCAATTACACTGTAAGTTATACATTATAGCTTAGTTAAATATAATTCTTTTTAGGGATAAAATGTCACCAACCCCTTCAAATCTGTATCTGTGAAAATTCTATGTGAATTCATCCAAACGTTTAAGATTGGTCATATTTCAAAAATATTTTATATGAAAGCTGTTTCACTTTTTTCCGATTTTAGTCGTTTTAACATCTTTATGTCATTCGCGACTTATATCAACGATGCAGTTGTAGTACAGTAATTGAAAAACTCATCCGGTACAACTGTGGTGGATGTTTACTCTTTCACCATTTTAATGTTTGAAATGAAAACTTCAATCTTATTGATAGAGAGAGAAGATTTTAAAACATTTAATAATTTCATCTAAACACTTTTTGGAATATAATTCTCATTTAATTATTACCTCTTCAAAGTTTTTGGGATTGTTTCGAACACAACATGATGAAAAATGCAGTAAAATATCACATCGTGTCCATATTGGCTTGTGCATCAAATTAAATAAAAATCTCTGGAAATTGTTCAAGATTTTTTTTTTCTCCATTAAAATCAATTTTTTTCCGCTAAAAATATCACAGATGATTTTTTTTGTGATAACAAATAACTTTTGTTCTGCGAAAACCATATTTGTGAAAAATATTTGATCTATTAATCAAAATACTTTAAGCAAGTAACTTTATTTCATCATTTTCAACCAACTTCAGTAAAATTTTATTTTTAATTAATCAAGCATTTTTGTTACATTCGAGGCCACAAATATATAAATATTTTCAGAACGAAAACAATATTCAACTCTGTTTCTGGTAAAATTGATTTCTGGTAAAAAATATCATTTTCTCGTTTTTATTGGTTTTTAACTTTCTCTAAGCTATACTAAATGCCACGTGTATGTCAAACAGCAGTCACTAATACGGAATCTTAGAACGAAATAATTTTTTTTTTTAAATAACTATTCCTTGCGGTTTTCAAGAGGAGTTGGGCACTAGAGAGTTAAATATAAGATTGGTTTTACATGATTGCCTGTCATTTAAAAAAAATGAGAAAGAGACATTAAGTAATCTATCAAGTTGGGGTATGTAAAAAGTAGGATTGTGCTTTATGCTGAAGTAAATAGTGAAAAACGACAGGAAACTTCATTCATTTGAATATCAAATGTATGAACAATAAAAGTTATTTGCTTTTGAATTCAACAGCAGAATGTTAAACTTTTCATTACTTACATATCATTGTTCAACATTTTTTCAAGTTCAAATTATAAGCGCGGGATCAAAGGTAAAAAGGTAACGTTTTCCGCTATCATCGCAAAGGCTCAAGTTAAAATCTTAAAGTATCCAAAATTTTCAATTTAAATTTTTAGTAAGCGTAGAGGCAATACATTGGCTACATTGAAATAAACATATAAATTGATCTAAAACAACAACTTTTTATTTAAAATTCTTTCCATTTCTCTTGAAAACAAATTACCTTTTAAAATTCACTGGTAAAGTTCGACTTAGTCGCCCTTAAGTTTAACCACTCGCGTCAGACGGTCGAGGAACGCATCGTATGAGGCCCGCAGGTTTTCTTGTGGTATTTTAGCCCAGGCTGCCACGAGATGTCGCTTCAGGACCTCCACACCTTCATGTTTCTTAGAGTAGACTTCGGCCTCCAACATACTCCAAACAGCGGAGTCCATAGGGTTCAGGTCTGGCGAACTCGCCGGCCACTCGGAGCTCGAAATGAACCCTAGAAAATGTTGCGCAATCTAAAGTTGGGTTTTCTTCGCTTTGTGAGCCGGCGCCGAGTCCTGTTGGAAAACCCAATCCCTGGAACCAAAATGTCGACGAGCCCACGGTTCGACGACATTCTGTAGAACTAGTTCCCCAAACGTTTTTTGGATGATCTTCACTCCTTCAGGGACAAAAACCAGCGGAGACCGGCCATCACGGATGATTCCGGTTCAAACCATCAGCGATGCTGGTTTCTGTCGCCGGGCGGCCTTCAGCAATTTGGCATGGCTTCGTGATCTGTCTGGCAACCACTTCCGCGGCCCTCTTCAGCAGTGCCTTCGCTCTTTTTACCCGTTCTTGTTTCTGCTTCGCCGTAAGGTCTTGAACCTTTTGGATCTTGTAGGGCTGAAGTTTATCTTTCAGAATCCGACGGAGACTTCGATCCGATATGTTGAGATCCTCTGCCAATTTATTGGCACTATTCAATACCCATAATAACTAACATCGATTGAAAGCAGGGAATCAAGCGTAATCAAGGGTGATACGGTCAAAGTTTGGTCAAGGGAAATCGCGTGTAAATCGGTGAAATAGTTTATTAAAAAAATCAAATTGAATTTCTTTTTCAAGTTTAATTTGTATGAAAATCAGGAAAAATATTCAGTTAGGCTCCCGCTTTTCCAAATCCAAATTGCCGGGCCTTACGCTTAACCCCTGCCATCAGATTTTGTACAGCCACCTTGTCCACCTTCTTCGCCGCAGAAAGCCAGTTTGCCTTGAATTGCTGCTCGTCCTTAGCAGTTTTTTTGGTGTTCTTCAGGTTCCGCTTGACAATAGCCCAGTACTTCTCAATTGGGCGGAGCTCTGGCGTGTTGGGAGGGTTCTTGTCTTTGGGAATCACCTGCACGTTGTTGGCGGCGTACCACTCCATGTGCTTTTAACCGTAATGGCAAGATACCTAATCCAGCCAAAACAGTACGGAGCAACCGTGTTTCCTCAGGAAAGGCAGCAGACGTTTATTCAAACACTCTTTCGCGTAAATTTCTTGGTTGACAGTCCCGGAAGCTATGAAAATGCTGCTTTTCAAGCCACAGGTACAGAAGGCTTGCCAAACCAGATATTTCTTCGCGATCTTTGACAGTTTCATGTGCTTGAAAATATCTGCTACCTTTCCCCTTCCTTTTGCCGTATTAAACTCCTGTCCCGGAAGCTGCTTGTAGTCGGCTTTGACGTAGGTTTCGTCGTCCATTACCACGCAGTCAAATTTCGTCAGCATCGTCGTGTACAGCCTCCGGGATCGCGCTTTGGCCGTCGTATTTTGTTTATCATCGCAATTTGGAGTCACTACCTACCGTTTTTTGGCTCGATGCACGGTTGTAGACGAAACACCCAGCTTATTTGCGGCATCTCGGAGAGAGAGGTTAGGGTTTCGCTTGAAACTACCGGCAACTCTCTTTGTCACCTCAGGGGCTTCTGGTTTTCGATTTCCCCCCGATCCAGACTTCCTGGCTGTCGACAAACGTTCCCCAAACACTTTAATTACATTTGTAACGGTTGATTTGGCAACTTTTAGGGATTTTGCCAGCTTTGCGTGCGAGTAGCACGGATTTTCGCGACGCGCGAGCAAAATTTTGATACGCTGCTCTTCTTTCTTGGACGGCATTGTGAAAACTGAAGAGTGAATTCCAAAATCAAAATAGGAGCAACATTCTACACACACACACCTTCAAAATGAGGGGTGTTCAGGTTTTTTAAATGCAAAATTGAAAGAAATACGTCAAGTTGATATTGATCAAATTTTGACCGTATCACCCTTTACAAAGCTTTGGATATTTAGCAGAAGTAGTTAAGAAGGTCATTGTCTTCAAGAAAAAAGCAATTTTATGGAAAAAAAAATAACAACATGCGGTGGTCAAATCGTTGGCAAATTCATGGGCTGCTAACAGGGTGGAATTGGAAAATGTTTCGTGCTGGATAGTTTAATGAATTTAACGCGGGTATCTGGCTGATCTTTAAAAAAAATACCTCCAAACGCAACTGATTTTCTTCCGAAGCACCTCAACAGCTAACTCATAGCAGGTGCTATCGGCTTCCACGGAATTCCGGTGACAAAACACTAGCGCCAAATGCGGGTTGACGTGTTGAGATCCAAACTCGAGTTTGAACTTTTTTCATGCACATACATGCACCAGTGAAAATTGCATTGTTTTAAACAATATAAACATAAACATTGTGTGAGTGAAGTTACGCTTGATTTTCTAAGTATTAGTGTGATGATGTGCTTTCACTCAAAGCTTGAATGCAAAGCTGCAATGCTTGTGTAGAAAGCTGTAAAGCTTGGATCCCAACTCACAGGGCAGCAGCACCATAAACGTTGTGTAGGTGACGCCAACGATTTGTTCGAAAAAACAACAGTCCGACTATCTTGATACTTGGAGATATTTGCTCATAGATAATGGTTGTACTCCATTTACCCGAAAACCATTGCCCTGAATGAAAAATCCCCAGAATTCCAATCGCCAGAAAGAGCCATTCCCCAGATTTTTTTTCCCCAGACGAACCATTCCCCAGAAAAATTTTCGCCAGAATGTACCATTTCCCAGAAATTTTTTCACCAGAGTGAACCATGTACCAGAAATTTTTTCGCCAGAAGAACCATTTCCCAGAAAATTGAAAACATTTATCCATACTAGAAATTATTAAAAAAAAAATTGTTACAAAAAAATGGGGTTTCATAACTTAATTCTTTTGCGGCAAAGCCGCAACCAACGAGGATGAAGGGGCTGAGGCGGCCGAAAGCCGCCGAAGCTCCCAAATCCGAGGAGGCCGCCGACCCGCCGTCGGAAGCGGCGGCCCTAAGACATTGGTCTAGGTCTGCCGGGGCTTCCTAGGTCTGCGTGAAAGCTAGGGATGATCCCTTAGCACCGTCCGCCACGCGACAGCGTGAAGGACAAAACGTCTTTCAAGTTCGAACGCGCAGCGTGAGGAGTCGGATACCAAAACGGTTTTTAAAGGACCATGGTAAGCATTGAATCAATTAAAGTACCCAAACCATAAACAAAGCACAACATTGGTTCTAAAATAAATTTAGTTGGAAAATTTCAAAGTCGTAGTTTCATTTAAAAAATCATTTTGAAAAAATTAATTTCGAATCATATGAAATATACAAGAATTCATTAGAAAAAAAAAACAAATAAAAATACTAGGGGGAAAAATCTGGGATTTGTCCCATTCTGGTAAATGTTCCATTCTGGGGAAAAAAAATTCTGGGAAATGGTCCATTCTGGGAAAAAAATTTCTGGTAAATGGTGTATTCTGGGGAATTTTTTTCTGGGAAATGGTTCATTCTGGGGTTTGATTTCGGGTGTTTGTCATTCTGGGAAAAATTCATTCTGGGCAATGGTTTTCGGGTAAATGGGATACAATCATAGATAATACCACGAAAATTTTTATGGAATGATAAAAAAAAGTTGTTTATGTTCCGATGAATAACAAGGATGAAAAGGTTTAGTTCCAGAAAACAGGAACCTTTATCAAAATAAACTAGTCTTGATTTGGAAAATGACATTATTCACAATGTGTTATATACATGGCAAACGTGGCGCCCAAAAAATAATTCTTAAATCTTACAACAAATCAAAAGAAAAAAAAGATCCACAAAAGACGGGTTTAATTGATTTTATGAGACAAACGACGCTGTTTTTTCTTAATCTCTTGAAAAAGTTAAAGGATTATTCCGTTTATTCAGACTGTACTAGATTTATCAAGTGCTGAGGCTGGAACAAATATCAGTTTCTTCTTTTGTAACCTTTCCTCCCCCCCCTTCGAAATTTCCAAAAACCCGAAAGGGGAAATAAATAAAGTTTGAAGTAATTTATGTTAATTTCGATAGAAAATTTCAATATCTGAAAGATTACAAGACCAAAAATCAAATTTAAGAAGATTTATTTCAGCTTTTGTTTTCTTGATTTGATTGAATTATTCGATAAAAATTACTTGATTTATAGGTTTTGTGCAACGATATAGTATGCAATTTTGTTGCATACAAGCTTCAGTGCAATTTATTCCAGTTTTTTTGTTTTTCGCATTATTTTTTATTGCCCCCCCCCCCCCCCTCCCCCCCCTCGCAATGTTCCATCTCCGAGTGACATAAGAAGGATTTGAAATTTGTTACCGCCTAATTATAATTTGGGTAAGTTACACAAATAAGAAATTTTTTCAATGTTTTGATTAGATTGGTTTTGTTTATTGCTGTCGTATTCAAAAGAATCAGACTTATGAAATAAATAAAAAATATTAATTTTTAAAGAGTTTTTCATCTGTCTCGAGCCGTGAATGTAAAATAGAAATTAATTATGGAAATTAGAAGCAAAGTTTTTAAATAAGTGGTTCATCACTTACCAAGGTGATTTCCATGCCACATTACCCTTACTCCTTAACACTCAGCATGAGATCTGTGGAGAGATGGCGTACAGCCGGTCTCCGGAAAACAAGTCTTCAAATGTGCTGCATTTCCCTTTCCTCTATCGACTACACGGACTAGGCCGATGTCGTTATTGGTTCTTATCGAAGACTGAAATTCTCAAAACTGTACAGGGAGATTGAGTTGCTTATTCCCAGCAATCTTTCATTTGGTTCATTTTGCAATGTTGATTATTTCGAGCCATTCACGAGGTGCAATCATTATGCCATTGACCATGGGGCCTCAGGTGGACCGTAGTTGATAGCAAGCTCAAGCTCAAGCTCAAGTTTTTCATCTGTCTCAAGCCAAAAGTACCGGAACTAAATACAAACTTCAAGCTTGTTTCGAGTCCCTTTTCCTTGATCCGAACGAAAACAAATTTGGTATGAAAGATTTTTAACAGTCGTCTTATTTGGGTCACTCTCACTGTGTATGTTCTTTCTGTTCTACAACACATCGTGCTAACAAAAATTTCTTAAAATGCTCATTATGCCCCATGAGAGTGTGGGCATTTTCTTCTTTCCTGTCATCAATGCTAATGAAACTAACAACTTAGAGTGCTCTTTATTCCCCAAATACGAATTTGTATTTATATGTATGTAGGCGTTAGACTGAGTCGATTTGCAGTCATTTTTAAATTTCTCAAACCCTGAGGTCTGAAAAGCTTCGCATTGGTTCAAAGCTCGCTCATGATTTTTTGCAGATTTTTTAAGTAACGTTTACATGAGTAAATTTGAACTTTTAGGTTTTTTTTGGGAAAATTGTTAACTTTGTACCGAAAAATCAACTTACCGAGCCTGCTAATGGGTTTTGTGCCAATTTAAAAATTCTCTAATGTAAATTTTTCGCTGAAAAACTATTTCGACAACCGTAATAAGGGAAAAAAGGTATTTTCCTTTTTATCAGGCATATGTCTTTTGGCATTCAAACACAATAAATTCCATTAACATCACTGCTGGTGCCTCGCGAAGTATTGCATGAAAAATAATCATGCAATTCCTTGCTAGGGACCCAGCAGTGATATCAATTGAATTTAATTATTTTTTTCAATGCGAAAAGACGTGCCTCCAGTAAACACCTAATAACTTTTATGTCTAATAAGATACGAAGTTACGGTCTTCAACAAAGTGAATCAGCCAAAAATTTCCTTAAGAGAGTTATTAAATTGCCACAAAACCCATAAGCAAACAAAGTTCCACTGAAGAAACAAAGATGATGTTGATTTTTCAGTACAATATATTCAATTTTCTCATACAAACCAAAAAGTTCAAATTTGCTCATGCAAATGTTACTTAAGGATTCTGCTAAAAATCATGAATGAGTTTTGAACCAAAACGAAGATTTTTAAGCCCCAGGGTTTGAAAAATTGAAAATTAAAAAAATACAGATCTTTTCGATCCAATGGGTGGTTAAAAAAAAGATTTATTATTTTGAATCTAAAATAACAAATTTTGCCTATGATTGGGCAAACCATTAGTGAAACATTGCTCTTGTAGTTTTGTTTGTGCATTCACGAACTTCTATAAAATGCTCACACCAAAAAATAAACAGGACACCACCGTTACTGGCTTCCAGGGTGTCCCGTTGACCAGACATGGTAAATATACTGCAGTGCCCAGTTGGAATAAGTCGACTTATCGGCTTAGTTTAATGAAACCAACAACATCCGGTCAACAAACCATCGACCTGGAATAATGGCCATAATTGAACTTTTCACGTTAATCCTTTTTCACTTTTCGGTCGTATCTACTCACCCTGATTATAATTGGCATGTTGACGGTTTGTTTTAGGACTTAATGTACTCATCCAGAAAACCCTTGTAGATGGAAAAAATCCTTCTCAATTTTCGTAAGACATATTTTTAAATAGTAACTTCGAAAAATCCATCCGATATTTTTTGGTTATTTTTAATTCAATCAAAAATGATGGAAATTGCATCGAAAGATACAGCGTAAGCATAATTCATTTAACATTCATCAGGATTTGGCCTAAATCTGCAGCGATTCACTTGGCGGTTGCAGCATTAAGTTAAAAACTTCCGCACCCAGCTGGATAAACATTCGGGGAACTTCCGTTGCCAGCTTTCAATATTTAAAAACATTTACATCATGTAATCTGCCAAATATGGATTATCACTTAAAAGCTTTTGCGATGTTTTCACGTTGATTTTTTTTTCTTCTCTCTCCCTTACAGCCCTTGAGTACCCAAAAATCACGGAACACCCACTGGACGTGATTGTGCCGCGGCATGAGCCCACCACCCTCAACTGCAAAGCCGACGGAATTCCGGGCCCAACCATCACCTGGTACAAGGACGGCGAACCGATCAAGGCGGAACAGGGCTCGCATAAAATATTGCTCCCTGCCGGAGGATTATTCTTTCTGAGGGTATGTACCTTCCTCTGTATGTTGTGAAGTATGCAAATATTGTTGGTTAAAAGCATCACTCCGCTCACTATTTACGTTGGTAGGAATGTTTATACTTTATACTACAGTTGCTGGAAATATGGAGCAAAACATACCGGAAACATTGTTCGAAGCTCTGGCCGGCTTACGCAAACATGATTTTTTATGAGTTGGCTTTTGCAGCAGGAGTTTCCACCGATTCCCACTGCTGGAAAGTAGTAGGTACCAACTTACTCGGCAGTACTTTGGTTTGTGGATGCACTCAATTCATAGTTCAGTTTTTTTTTGGGTCTTTTTTTAAGCTGGACAGAAACATTTGTTTTCGTGGAAAGTATAAGCTCGTCACTTAGTTTACTTTAGTTGGACAATGCTTTCATAGATCTGAATGAAATAAAAAAGCTTTGAAAGTGTTTTGAAGAAATAGAATTTTTAATAACGACTTTGTGTTGCAGTTCATAGGTCTTAATTTACTTGATTTTTTTCAGGGTAAAAGCATTGAATTTAAATAAAAATTATCCTTTTATCAATATTCTGGTATCGAAAATCTCCGTAAAATAGATTGCTCTGTAATTCGATTGTGACTTGTTGTAGATTCTTTACATAATAAAGTCACGATTTCAAACATTCTCATGAGTTTTAAGAAGATTCAACTAAACTTAGGTTGCCAAAATGACCGGTTTTATTCGGGTTTGCCGAATATGAAATAAAAAAAATTGAGTACAGTCTGGCCCTACCCAGTTGCTTGAATTTCACTAAAAAATTCCCGCATTTTGCCCAGATTTATTCACTTCATTTGGAAACAAGCATAAAAAACAAAATTGTGTTGTGAACTTTTATATCTATGCTTCCAAAACGAAATTTTATGAATAAGCTTTATAAAAATAATCATGAAAGATGTTTTGAAATCCTTAAATACGATTTTAAATCTTTCGATGAACTTTGATGAAAACAATTTTTTTTCTTGAGTAATTTCTGGGTTTCGAAAAAAATTTCAAAATTTAGTAGGCCCGTGAGGAACAAATCGATGAAATTTGAAATCCAATGCCTGGATTTTGCCAGGTTTTTATTTAAAATTGGACAGATTTGTCTGGCCTGGATACGTGCTGAAAAAATTCTGGCAACCATAAACTAAACCAACTGATGAGTCTTAAAATGTCTGTCAAGCCAACCATTTTTTACAAAATTTGTGAAATATACAAGAAAAACGAGAAAAAAAGATGTTAAGCATTGAAAAGTGAGGGTATTCTTATCGTAATACAATGATAATCTTTTTCAGAAATAACTCTGAATACCAATTCAGTTTCAATTAAACAACTCCAAATCACTGAAAACGTTATTCTGGAAGGATTTTTTTTTAAAGGTACATATTTAAAAAAAAATTGAACCATCCAAATTTTATTCAGATCCGTAACATTAAGCAACATAAATAAATAACATAAATAAATACGATCCATTATAAATACAATAAAATAATAATGATCCGCAAATCTGCTTCGATTAGAAAAAAAAATTCAAGTGCTTAGCTCTTCTGTAAAAATGTTCGAGAATTTACAAAAGTTTTCCGAGATATAAAGTTGAAAATTTTGGAACTGAAAATTTTGGAACTGAACGAAAAGTTTGGCAGGGTTGAACATAAAATAGCCGGATTTGCTCGGCTTGTTTTAACTTCTGACAATCCTTGTTTAGGATAAGCAATTTTAAATCCATGTTCAGAAATTTTTAGGCATCTTAAACATGACTCTGGATGATAAAAATAACCAAAAAGATACAAGTCTTTGAAATTTCAAACAGAATTTTCTTTTGCACTGGATTTGTGATCGTTATATTGATATTTGGTAATGGATATAGACTTCAAATATTTTCCCTTCTATTTTTTTTTCAGAGAAATTCTGCCCGATAATTTTATTAATTCACTGAATCGTTATCCTAATTTTGAATTCCAAAAATAGTTGTAAATTTAATGTCAATATCAAATTTGATTTTTTCACTGGTTAGAAAGATACACAAAATACTTCATATGGTTTTTACAAAAGTTATGTATTATTTCTACGGTGTTGTGGATTTTTTTTTAAAGTCGAGGAACAACTTTTATTTGAATAAAATGCAAGATATTCGAATAAGTACTTTTTTTAAGCTCATATAATCTTCTGGTATTTGTGTAAAGAGACAAATAAATTCTAGATTTCTCTTATAATAAATTCCATGAACCAATTTCAAATTCGAATATTTATAGAAAACGAAGCAGCTCCAGAAGATTAATACTACATTCTTTCTTGTTCTAAGAGTTTTAAATAAAGTTTCAAGGGCTCGCCGAACTCCCCCACATAAAAAAAAACTCATGTGAGTCCCCTGGTATTGGACATTCAGTTCTCAACATGGCTGCAGCAAAAATTTACTAGATACCGCGAGCAGAATTTTAAGGGCCCAATGATGCTTAATTAAAGGAAATATTATTTTTAAATTATAGTATCATCCTAAATAAGAGGTCTCAGTGGAAATTAAGTTTCTTTTTAAAAAAAATATCTTGCTTACTTAATTGACCATTTCAACTTCATGAACTCTAAGGTGTTTATGTATGATCTTAATGAAATATAAATATTCCGTTGCATAACATTGCTAGCAGATTTGAACTTCAAAGTAGAAATATAGATGCTGTAAGAATGTTTGTCTTTTCGATGAAAATTTCGATTGAAAATTTTACAAAAAATTACAACTGGAATTCTGCCTAAAATTTACAAATCATTTAGAATCTACAAAAATATGTTATAACGGAAATTTCCTGCTTAAAAATATCTTTCACTGATCTCAAATTTGAGGCGCGAAAAACAATAATAACTTCAATTAAAAGTTGTTTTTCTGGAATGTGGTTTTTGTGTATTATCAATGTTATTTTGTCTCTGTAGAAACATTTTTTATTTTTCCAAAAAAACCACCTTTGATTATTTAATTTCGGATCAAATTCAGCTGCCATTAGCAAACTTTTCAAATTTGAAAGTTTCTCCCTTAGAAAAATCAATTCAATAAACATAAAAAAAATATATCTATTTGAATTGACCAGTTGAAACAAAAGCGTTAATTCCATTGTACGATTATAGGTTGGAGTCATTAATAAAACATGAAATAATTTTGAAAAATAAAACGATGTTTTAATTTCGCATTTAAAATTTTCATTTCAAAAGGTCGTTGCAAAACATGTTTGAAAAATCAGAAACATTTTAAGATCAATTAAAAAGTACTGTTTAAAGGATTATCCATAAGCAATACAAACATATCAGCATTTTTTAAGTTATATCTTTATTAGAAACGGCTCATACCTTTAGCCTTTTCACAAAAGCCTTTTTACTTTTCCATCACACTGGTCAACAAATTTTTTAAGGTGCCAAATTCTTTAAAACTGATTTTAAACTTTTGGTTTAAATTTGTCGAATTTTAAAAATATAATAAGCTTACAGAAATATGCACAATTGGTTGCAAACCTTTTTTTTTTATTTTTATTTTTAAAAAATATTTAAATGAGCGCTGTTATTTACTACTCACTACTCAGTATTGAAATATAATTTTAATAAAGAATTAACTGATGGTAATATATTACGTTGCAAGAATAACGATAATAAAAATAAAAGGAAATTCTTTTTTCTATTTCGAAAATATTGAAATTCAGTGCGTAAACGTGTTTAGGTTTTCAGCAAAGAAGTCAAATAAACAAAAAAAAAATCAATATTCGAATAAGTACCTACTTTCCCAGAAGCATAACTGATTTTAAATTTTTTGAATAATGTAAATGTTTATTTCAGGCCAAAGCATAACAAATGGTTATAAAAATAATGTTTAGTTTATCTGTAAAATTTTCTAGAAAATTTTAGGCTATTCACGGCCGTTTGTTAAAGTAGCTGAATGGCCTCAGCCATAACCTCGAAACTAGCCGAGTTTTTGACCTCATCAGTGATGCCACGTGGTTGCCGATAATAAAATTTACCATGCTTTGGACTACTTGAAAGTTTTCAGAATTATTTGTATGTTTATCTTCTGGATTTTAAAGCATTTGAATTTATTTTACCTTATTAATGTGCTAAGTAGTGTGTTTGTTGAAATAAGATAAAAGAGAAACGATATAATAAAACACAGAATAAAGTGCACAATTAGCTTCATTGAATATAAAATTAATGAAGCTAATTGTCAAATCTATATATATAAAAATAAATGTTTGTCTGTCTGTCTGTTCCCTATAGACTCGGAAACTACTGAACCGATCATCGTGAAACTTGGCATCTGAGGGTTTTTGGGGCCAGGGATGGTTTCTATAATAGTAACAAACGATTATAATTTTAATGGCATGTGCGGCGGAATGAAAACTAGAGAGAATTTATTTTATAGAATTTGAAAGAAAGGTGGATAGACAGGCATTAGTGCGCCAATAGGAGAAAGCTTGATAGGTGTTGAAATTTTAGGCTAGAGGGCATGTTGACGAAAAGCTCCCATGGATTGCTCCCGCCTTTGCTCTGCATTAGCTAACTATACATGAGAAACCCAGAAAGAGAATTCCCATGTATAGTGAGCCCAATGGTTTGAGAGCGTGTTTTTACGCACACTTCAACACCTATCAAGCTTTCTCCTATTGGCGCACTAATGCCTGTCTATCCACCTTTCTTTCAAATTCTATAAAATAAATTCTCTCTAGTTTTCATTCCGCCGCACATGCCATTAAAATTATAATCATACAAATTACGGCGATTAAAATCATATTACAATAGTAACAAACCACTCCGACTTAAGGGAGAGGGGGCTCCCATACAAAATTTGTAGTTTTTCGAAACAAATTAAAGTCATGACATCCATTTTCTCGAGATTTTTTTTTTTCCTTTGGGCGGTTTGTTTTTCGTCTCCATAGTCGAGGCGTCGCGAGCAAATGTCGCTAGAGGATAGTAACCATGGCATAGCATACTGATCAGTGGAAATATTTTTGCGCGTATTTCTCAACCAAGCATATTTTCAATGAAAGGGGTGGCGATATGAAGCCTTGATGTGATTTTTTTCCTACCTGATTCCTAGCGAATTTGTACAGCACATGGATATGAATGACGCCTAGATTTGACTTAGATTGACATTTTGCCGATCGAATAAAACATATACATTATTTTTGCCTAAATTTGAAATTGAGAAGTCATGGTATCCATTTTTGGAGATTTTCTTTTCCTTGAGGGGTTTGTTTTTCGTCTCTATTGTCAAGCTAACGTCGTCGCAAGTGGATAGTAACCAAAGCATTGATCGCCAAAAAAATTTAACAATTAGGCGCCTGTTTCTCAACCAAGAACCTATATTTCTTATGCACGTGGGGGCGATATGCAACCTATATATGTTTTTTTCTTGCTTAATTGTGCACAGCACGTGGAAATAAATGACGCCTAGATGTGACACGGATTTCTATTTTATCTATCGAATAAAAAGCAATTGAAAGATTTGCAAAAATACTTCCATATTTGTTGTCCATATAGCATTTGTTGTCTAAAAAATATAAATTTAGTTCTTATGCTAATGAAATTATGGTATGACACTTTGCGGACAATTGAAAAAAAAATATTGAAAGTAAAGAATTTACTAACAATTTTATACCCATTTTTGGTATACTTTTAAAGTGTTCAAAACAATATAACCTCCTGTCAACTTACACGGTGGGGCAAGGGCAAATGTCGAACTTTTAAGAAATTCATCATCATAATGATTCAATATGTTGGAAAGACCAGAAGGGGTATTCCGAATGTTGATACTGAGGCGGTTATTCAAAACTCTTAAATGTCTTTGTAAATAAAGGTCATTTGCTTTGATCAGCATTCGTTAGAAGTGGAATAACAAACATAAATTTATACTGCTGGAATACTGCAGATATATCAATGAAACTTGATAAAACAAACAAACAGATATACGTATTAAATCCATTTTGAAGCCATAACTCTGACGCATCTGAAAATAAGCTTTCCATTTGCACTTGCCCCAATAAACGGGACGAATATTAACTAAGAAATTTGCTTTTGCCAACATTTTTTAATATTTGACTTTCCATGAAAAAATAAAAAACCTGGAGAAATTATTTAGTGATGCAACTGATATTTTTGGCTTTAATAAATTTATTTAAAAAAAAAAAAGAAATTTGCACTGTATAAAATCGATAATTTTCATACCGTGATAAGTGTTGTTTGGGAAAACTTCAAACTATGATGTCTCTCACGAGTTGGGCATATGGCGAATCATTTTTTTAACATAGTTTTGGCGCAAAAAGGATAGATATTAAAAATCCTTTTCTTTGTTTTTTTTTCAAATTTCGAGCTAATCAGGGGCTGGCAGTGATCATAATACATAATTTAAGGAATATACTCAAAAAGCAGTCTCGATTCACGCTATTGATCGGTTTTCAAAATTCTATCTCCATAAAGTACAATGTGAAATAAATTCCAATATGCGAATATTTTTCTTTCAATCATTTAATTTATGTAAACTCGAGCCAAGTAAATCAGCCTACCTTCTTCAAGCAGTGGGTGACAAAATTGGAAAAGATGGTTGAGATCCCATGTAAGTTTAAGATAAAGAGCTTTTCAAAGAAGGGACCATATTTTAAAAGAGGGTTTTTTGCGTACGGATATTTGGCATAACTCAAAAATAGATGTGACAAATGTTTTAATGAAAGTTCGAAACTTCCCATTTTAGGAAAAAAGGTGGAAAATCCATTAATATTGACATTATTTGAGTCATTATGAAGCTTTAAAAACATGATACAAATTTCAGATCTTGAAAAACAAGTTTGGGGATCAAGCTTCAGTAAAAAAATATATATCATCTTTGAATTGCAAATTCGGAACTCCAGCTGCAGCTCTCATTTTAAAGTTGTTGGTTCTAAACCATGATGAGGTTTGATTCATAAAAAAATGCTTACAATAATCTAAATTTGAATAAATTTTTAAAAATTACATTTATTTTTGCAAGGTGTAGCAATGCACACCAGGTCAGCTAGTTTTAAACAAAAAAGAATGTAATCCAAATTTTATTTTTGTAAGTTAAAACGGAAAAAGTATTTTCAGATAATCAAATACCAAGTACTCCTCAAAATGAATGATGAAATCACGCAGATCATAAACAGTTACTAATTATAAGCGAAATACTCCTACTCCTCATTGAAGAATTATATTCAAACTGTTGTAGGAGTCGAAATGCAAACATTCCTAAATGAAATTGAAGAAATTACAAGTTTGTCCTACCAATTGTTTCCCAAAAGAAAGTTTATACATGATTTTAAAATCGAGAAATTCGTTACTTAACGTGAAGAATATTTAAAGCGTAAGTATGCAATTTTCATGAAATTCAAAATATCTATCTAAAAGCCAATTAAAACTGTTGATAATATAGAAAGCTATTCAAAACGAAGTTTGATGTGTTTTTATATATTTGTTGATTCAACTTTTGAATATGGCAGTCAGAAACGAGTAAGAATGGGCGAGCATGCTATGCGATGCAATGTAAAAACATGATTTTTAGCTTTAAATAAATACATTAGTTAAAAAAATAAGTAAATTTAAAAAATATCAGTATGAGAAAACTGAAAATAACGGTAAATAAGTATCTATAAGGGACGGTAAATCAACTAAAAACAAAACAAAGGGAATAATTCTCCCATGTGATCATTTTCGAGGTCTATTTATATTCTTTTCTCTACAAAAAAAAAGTCTCACTGATGGAATGTTTGAGTCAAGACCCATCGCTGGGTCGCAGTTTAAAATTTTTTTTATAGGGGAGAGTTGGGTATCATGGGCCACATTTTTTTTGTTTCATATCTTCTTTATTTTAAAAGATAAAAAGAAAAAAATAAATGGAAAGGTTTTCTACATTTTGAAGGTATCATTAGGCATTTTTTATTATTTTTTAAAACATTAATTTCCCGAGCTCTGACTGTTTTAAAAAAAGTTTTTTTTTTGGATTTTGAAAAACTGTGGGGAAACGTGGGCCACCAAATTCAAATTGTATAGATAATGTTAATAAGTTGACCCAAAACTGAAATTTCATAACTCATTTAGATATTTTAAAGCAATTCCAGATGAGTAAATAAAAAACAGAGTTGTGTATGATCGAATAGTTCCTAATTCCTAGCTCGCAAACGTTTCGGCAAAATTCCATTTAAAGGATTTATGTTCGTCTATATCGCATTAGAAAAGATAGACAATACATGTTTCATAACTCTTATTTTGGCATATGAAAATTTTACAGATAGTAATAAAGTATTTTAAGTTCTGAATGTGAATAAAAACACCAAAATATAGGTGGCCCAATCCATCTCCACAAAATGTGGCCCACGATTCCCCACAAGCAATGATTTACAAATTGGTTGCGTTTGTGTGACTTATGATGTTTCATCAAAAATTCCTTTTCCACGTAAAAGAACATTACAAAACATGGATCATAAGCGAATGAGCATATTTTTGTTATGTGCCTTAAAGGGTGATACGGTCAAAATTTGGTCAAGGGAAAACGCGTGTAAATCGGTGAAATCGTTTATTCAAAAAATCAAATTAAATTACTTTTTCAAGTTTAATTAGTACTAAATTCAGGAAAAATATTCAGTTAGGCTTCCGCTTTTCCAAATCCGAATTGTCGGGCCTTACGCTTAACCCCTGCCATCAGATTTTGTACAGCCACCTTGTCCTCCTTCTTCGCCGCAGAAAGCCAGTTTGCCTTGAGCTGCTGCTCGTCCTTAGCAGTTTTTTTGGTCTTCTTTAGGTTCCGCTTGACAATAGCCCAGTATTTCTCAATTGGGTGGAGCTCTGGCGTGTTGGGAGGGTTCTTGTCCTTGGGAACCACCTGCACGTTGTTGGCGGCGTACCACTCCATGGCCTTTTTACCGTGATGGCAAGATGCCAAATCCGGCCAAAACAGTACGGAACAACCGTGTTTCTTCAGGAAAGGCAGCAGACGTTTATTCAAACACTTTTTCACGTTAATTTCTCGGTTGACAGTCCCGAAAGCTATGAAAATTCTGCTTTTCAAGCCACAGGTACAGATGATTAGCCAAATCAGATATTTCTTCGCGAACTTTGGCAGTTTCATGTGCTTGAAAATAACTGCTACCTTTCCCCTTCCTTTTGCCGTATTAAACTCCTGTCCCGGAAGCCGCTTGTAGTCGGCTTTGACGTAGGTTTCGTCGTCCATTACCACGCAGTCAAACTTCGTCAGCATCGTCGTGTACAGCCTCCGGGATCGCGCTTTGGCCAACGTATTTTGTTTATCATAGCGATTTGGAGTCACAACCTTCTTGTAAGTCGATAGTCCGGCTCGTTTTTTGGCTCGATGCACGGTTGTAGACGATACACCCAGCTTATTTGCTGCGTCTCGGAGAGAGAGGTTAGGGTTTCGCTTGAAACTACCGGCAACTCTCTTTGTCGTCTCAGCGGCTTCCGGTTATCGATTTCCCCCGATCCAGACTTCCTGGCTGTCGGCAAACGATCCCCAAACACTTTAATTACATTTTTAACGGTTGATTAGGCAACTTTTAGCGATTTTGCCAGCTTTGCGTGCGATTAGCTCGGATTTTTGTGATGCGCGAGCAAAATTTTGATACGCTGCTCTTCTTCCTTGGACGGCATTTTGACAACTGACGAGTAAATTCCAAAATGCAAAATTGAAAGAAATACGTCAAGTTGATATTGACCAAATTTTGACCGTATCACCCTTTATCAGCAAGAAATAATTAACGATTGGTTTTTCGATAATATAAAACTAACTTATCAGCTTGAGACTCTCTTGAATCTGTTTAAGTTCTTTGCTTACTTTTTGGTGATAGTCTCAAGTTTATTTCAATCTTCAATTGAAATTATTCACATACTCATGTAAATAATTATAATATCATGAATCACCTGTTTCATCTAGCCACACCGTTGAAGGATGCTTTAAATTCGCAATGAAATAAGATATTCTTACCAGAGATGGCTCATTCTCTTTGTTTTTGCAGTCCATTTCACTTTCTCGGTATAATTCCGTTTAACTGTCGCCTGGGGTAATAAAATCATTTGCTTTCCGGGATCTCCTGGTCTGCTGGCTGGCAGCAGAAGCAAAAGCAGAAGCGGATGTTCATGTGCCATAGTTGCAGGCGTCATCTTTGTGCTCAGCAGAGACTTTTTTCTGGCTCTTTCTTCTATTCAGACCTAGTTTTTCATTCAAATAATCACAGTAATATTGCACTTCAGGCAGAACGAAATGAAACATGAGCTGCATGGGGGATGCATTTTCTTCCATTGTGGGTTCGCAGGAAAATTATGTTATTTAGGAGTTTAAGAACCCGGAAACAGAAGTCCTTTAAAATAGGTAAAATAATTTCCACCCGACAACAAACATCAATTATTGATGATGATACATTAAAATGGCTCTGAAAGATATGCCCTACAAAAAAAAATGCGTAGTAGATGATACATCCGCATGAATCGAACAGAAGATGCTATTCTCATAATTAGTTCATTTCCCTAGCATAACTGTTATGGCCTTTAGTCACGAGCACGAACAACTTCTTCCTTCTTAGGTTCGGTCCAGTAAACAAGTACCTTTCCTAAAAACACTCTCACAACCCAAAGTCCGGCTAAGTACACCCCATTTCCGGCCAAGGATCAGGAAAACTTTCCCAGATTATTTATGTTACCCCTCACTCGAGCGTATTGATTCAACGTGATGCTGAAATATTGCCACAGTTGCGTGTTTCTTGGGCTCGCACTTAATATAACCATTGCTGTCATGTTGGAAGGAAGTCCAGCCGGCTACCTTCCTTAGTAGGGAGCATCTTTCCCGGGTTACCTATATCCCAGGTCCGGGTCACTTTTTTTTAGATCGATTTTCCCATTACGGATTTACATGATTTTCCATCGAAACATTCATTTCCTTTTTTCTCGATGGTTTCGTGTGTTTGTGCTGGGGCTACCCTGGTCCATCAAGAGTAACAACTCATCTCTTCCCAGCCAGCAAACGGCTTGGGAGCAGCCCGTCGAATCGGTGATGATATATCACTAGGAAGGTTCAGGTCTTCTCACTTTTGTCTAGGGTTTCCATCTGGTAGCTGATTCCTATTTGATTTGGTGCCAATTTATTTGAAAACAAACTTCAAAAACACAGTGTAGAACCTTCCCAGCAAACATTTAAGAAGGTATATAACAGGAACAACAGAATTGTTCAAACAAATAAACCAAAATAAAAGATTGTATTAAACTAACAAACGTAGCATATAACTACAAAAGTAGAGGCGATACATTTACAACGACAAGATTCAAACGATTCGATTTCCTCACAAAAAGCAAAATATACGATTTTAAGTAATTTGAGTGAGACGAATCAAAAAATTACTCGACCGAGATTTGAACACCGGTCCTCCGAGTTTGCTGTTCGAAATCTTAGCAAAAGATAAGATTTCGTTTAGCAAAAGATAACATTTACCTTTTGATGCAGTGTTTGTAATCAATGGAAGTGAAGAAATCGTCCCGATGCAAAAGGTTTCATATACGAGTCCTTTGTGATGTTTCCATTTTCATTCCTGTAAAGCATCATGTCCAAAATTGATAATCGATCGTTGGACTCTAATTCTACCCTAAATTGGATATTTGAATGCTGTTTATTGGATGTTTCATTAATAGACTCGACTTCATTCTTAGGTAGATTCAGAAACAAATCGCCCATATATTGCGGAATGTGTGTAGATATACATAAGCTTTCAGTTATGGCCTTATCCAGTAAATTCTCTAACACTATTTCAATGACTGAGTTGGTCATAGGATTTTCCATTACACTACTCGATTGTTGTTTGTAGTAGATTTGGTTGAATTGTTGTTTGGAGTAGATTTTTAGAATCAAAATAGCTACTTTCCAAGAAAAATTCTGCTATCTCCCAAAAAAAAGTTCGATGCTGTAGAAAATTAATTCCATAATTACTATACAAACGGATTTGTATCCGCAAAAATCTGTAAATCTGTACATCTGCAGTAAGTCGATACACTACACCTCATACGAACTCCTATGAATGAGCCTCCCATTGGGAGCTGAACTCGTAGAATTTGCGGATAATGTAGTCCTCTTGGCGAGAGGCTCCTCGTCAGCTGAAGCACAGCTACATGCCTCAGTAGCTATCCAGGCAGTGCCTCGTTAATTTTGCGATATATAGTGCATCCGGTCCCTTGATCGAAGCTACAAAGATAAGGGATCATCTTCTGTGTAGCGGAGGTCATGGGTGCGCCGCGAATTTGCAGGAAAGGGTTAGCAACTGTCGGGGATGCCCACGGTTTGAGATGTTCTCGATGCCGGGCAAGTCACTCGAGTCGATGTAGGACGTTGTCACTGTCGAGCAACATCCGATTCGAAGCGTTCAAAGTCCCGAATGTGTGCCGTAACCGGCGAGAGTCCAGGACAAGCTGCTCTCAATCTGGCACACGATTGGCAGAAAAAGCTGCGGGCCGAAAATCCTAGGGTTGCAGCCAAAGGGATAAAAGAAGACCGGACAACGGTCAGAGTAGAGTGACCCCATCGACGGGGGGCTGTCGAGTAGAGTGCGTCCGACCCCACGGTTTGAAGCTACAAAGATAAGGCAACACCTTCTGCGTAGCAGATGCCGTGGGTGCGCCACGTTCGTGCGTAGGATGCTCCACCTTCGGGGAGTATCCGAGTAAGGCGGTTCTCAACGACAGAAGCTGCGGAGATAAGACTTGACCTTCTTCGCAGTGGAAATCGTTGGGAAAGGGTTATTCCACGTTCGGGGAATACCCACGGGTAGAGTGGCTCTCGACGCCAGGTGAGCCATTCGAGTCGAAGTAGGATGACGTCTTCGTCGGGAATCAACTGAATCGTTGCGTTAAGTCCCGCGCGTGTGTTGTGACAGGCGCGAGTCTAGGATAAGCTGCTCTCGATCAGGCACACGTCGGCCAAGGTGGCAAACCTCGAACCCTGAAGATAAGAGGTCGGGCCTCGAGTCGTAAAAGGAGAGGTCAGGCCTCAAACCTTCAGGCGGAGAGGTTTGTGTGGTGTGTGGTTGAGTCTTTATGACAAGGGGTCGGATCTCGAGTCGTTAGAGCAGAGAACAGGCCTCAAGTCGCGAAGAAGATAGGTTTGTGTGTGAATCTCGAGTCATTGCGAGTAGATGTCGGTTCTCAAGTCGTTAGAGGAGAGTTCAGGCGTCGAGTCGTAAGGATGAGAGGTTTTGCTGATAGTGGTCTGATTAATGAGTATCGCCTTGGAGCGCATTAGCGCGAATAGACCTCCCACTATTGAAGCTTAGTGTACTAAACAGTTCGAGGTGGGAGCCAGGTCTGCGGCCTCAGGTGGACTTTATGGCGTAGGGGTACTTAGTATCATGAGTCGTCCAATTGCACCCATGGACCCAGAGTAGCATACTAGGGGACTCAGTCGCTCGCCGTGCCTTGGAATGCAAGCCATAAAAAGGATTTACCACCTGGGTGATCAACTAAAAAAAAAAGACACTCAGAAGACTGCAATTCGCCACAGTAGCTATTGAGAAGGTGGACAGTTGGATGCGCTCCAAAAGCTTGCGTCTGGCTCACCACAAGACCGAGATGGTGCTGATCACCAAACTGATTTCAGCATAATCAGAGACGATTGCAGCTGGACCGTGCGCAATTGAATCCAAGCATGCAATCAAGTACGTGGGGGCGATGATCGACGACCGGCTGAGGTTTACGGCCCACGTCGACTACGCCTATGAGTATCACCTACGCCCTCTCACGGGCCATGTCAAATGATTCGGCGATCCACTGCAGCAGAAGGAGGGTCCTGGCGAGTGTGACCTCGTCCATTTTGCGGTACGAAGCGGCAGTCTGGAAGGCAGCCTTGAGCAGGCAGTGTAACCTGCAAAAGCTCTGAAGTGTGCAGCTGCTGATGAACCTGCGAGTAATCAGCGCATACCAAACGGTCTCCTCGGTAGCTGCTGATGTTGTGGCGGGGGTCATGCCCATCTCGGTCTTGCTAGAGGAAGATATCTTCTGCTACGAGCACAAGCACATGCCAGATGTGCGGAAACATACCAGAGAGGCCTCGATGTCCAACTGGCAGCACCGGTGTGATCCATCGCTTGATCCCTGACATCGGATCCTGAATGGACCGGAGACATGGAGAGGTGGATTTCTGCATGACACAGTTCTTGACTGGTCACGGATGCTTCATGCAGTACCACCATCGGTTTGGACACGTGGCCTCGCCATTCTGCCCAACCTGCGGTGACACAGTAGAGATAATAGAGCACGTAGTGTTCAACTGCCCGAGGTTTAAAGGGGTAAGCGCTAACAGAGGAGTTGGAACCAGCACCAGTCCGCGACCGGTGTAGGGTGACTCCTTCGTCGGGGAGTATCTGGGTAGTGTGCGTCCGATCCTGGCAGTAAAGCATACAAAGATAAGACTCCGCCTTCTGCGTATGCCGAGCTGCCTGGTACGTCACGCGTCTGTGTGTAGGATATCTCCAGCGTTACTATCACGGAGTATCCGAGTCAAACGCGCCTTCTGCGACGGAAGCTGTGGGGATAAGACATGACCTTCTCTGCAGTCGAACTCGTAGGGGAAAGAGTAGTCGCGTCGCGGAGTACTCTCGGGTAGAGTGGTCTAACGTCGCCATCGGATGAGCCATTCGAGTCAGGTAGGATGACATCACCGTCGGGATTCATCTGAGTCGCAAGCGTTAAAGATCCGTACGTGTGCTGTGTGCTCTCGATTCGGAACACGGCGGGAAAAAAACCTAGGGTTGCCAGCCAAAAGGGAGGAGAAAGACCGGACCACGATCGAAGTAGAATGCCCTTTTGGCGGGGGCATTCGAGTAGTGTGCGTCCGATTCTAGTAGTAAAGCATACAAAGAAAAGACTCTACTTTCTGCGTATGCCGAGCTGTTGGGTACGTCGCGAATGTTGTGTAGGATACCTCCACCGCCGCGGAGTATCGGAGTAGAACGCGCTCCCTACGAGGGAGGCTGCGGGGATAAGACTTGACCTTCTTCGTAGTTGAACTCGTAGGGGGAAGAGTATTTACGCAGCGAAATATTCCCGGGTAGAGTGACTTCACGTCGTCGGCGGGTTAGTCACTTGAGTCGGTGTAGGATAAATTCTTCGCCAGGAATCATTCGAGTAGTTTTTTGAAAAGCCCCGGACGTGTGCTGTGACAGGCGCAAGTCTAGGATAAACTGCTCTCGATTCGGCACACAGACGGGCAAAGTAGAGAGGTCAAACCAGGCGAAGCCAAGATCTTGAGTCGTTAGAAGTGAGGTCATTGGTCTCTGGCAGTGGTCTCGAACAGAGGCGGAGTGCACGACAGTCGTGCAAACCAAGCGAGCCTCGAGTTACGGGTAAAGGCCGGACCTCGAGTAGTTAGAAGAGAGGTCCTTAGTCTTGAATCGTAACAAGAGGCAGGGTATATATGCTGGAGTTTTGACTTGAAATTGAATTAGCCGATGAGTCGTCCAATTGCACCCATGGACACAGAGTAGCATACTGGGGGGACTCGGTCGCTCGCCGTGCCTTGGAATGCAATCCGTAACAAAAATTTACCATCTGGGTGATCAACTTATTAAAAAAATAAACATTCAGAAGAAAAATTTGAATTTGAAATTGAATTTTTCCATACAAACCTTAAGATGCACATTTACTCATGTAGATCCTCGTCAAACTTTTCATTTTTATTGTGCTAAGTTTTTGGAAACCTGAAAACCTACTTTCACCCCACCTTTCTTTTAAAATCTTAAATTTTAAACCTTTCATTACTATCCTTGAATCGTTTAGAAACGGAAACTGGGTAAATTGCAAGTAACCAAAATTTCACTCTGATTACCCTAGCAACCTAGCAACCGATTTTCCAACATCGAACCTCTTACATTCTCAACTTTAATTTTCCAGGTCGTGCACTCACGTCGGGAGAGCGATGCCGGTGTCTACTGGTGCGAGGCCCGCAACGAACTCGGAGTGGCCAGAAGTCGGAACGCAACGCTGCAAGTATCAGGTAAGTCTCGATCCATCCTACCGGGGCTCTACTACAAGGCTTCTGCTGGGTGGACTAACTTGTTTGTAGGAACTTATTTCTTGAATTTTGTTCTTGCCGGCGACAAAAAAACAACTCTCGAGATTTAGTGACCGCCATTAGCACTTTGAACCAGGAACCAACGAGATGCTGCAAGAAAAATGTTCAACAGGATATTTTTTGCGATGATTCTCCTGTAGGCTGTATAAGATCATTCTTACTGCAAAGGCTAAAATTTCAAGAAAACAGAGTGATTAAATAATGACAAAATAGACCAAATGTCGAAAATGACAAAAATGACAAACATGACAAAAATGACAAAAATGACAAAAATGACAAAAATGACAAAAATGACAAAAATGACAAAAATGACAAAAATGACAAAAATGACAAAAATTACAAAAATGACAAAAATGACAAAAATGACAAAAATGACAAAAATGACAAAAATTACAAAAATGACAAAAATGACAAAAATGACAAAAATGACAAAAATGACAAAAATGACAAAAATGACAAAAATGACAAATATGACAAAAATGACAAAAATGACAAAAATGACAAAAATGACAAAAATGACAAAAATGACAAAAATGACAAAAATGACAAAAATAACAAAAATGACAAAAATGACAAAAATGACAAAAATGACAAAAATGACAAAATGACAAAAATGACAAAAATGACAAAAATGACAAAAATGACAAAAATGACAAAAATGACAAAAATGACAAAAATGACAAAAATGACAAAAATGACAAAAATGACAAAAATGACAAAAATGACAAAAATGACAAAAATGACAAAAATGACAAAAATGACAAAAATGACAAAAATGACAAAAATGACAAAAATGACAAAAATGACAAATATGACAAAAATGACAAAAATGACAAAAATGACAAAAATGACAAAAATGACAAAAATGACAAAAATGACAAAAATAACAAAAATGACAAAAATGACAAAAATGACAAAAATGACAAAAATGACAAAAATGACAAAAATGACAAAAATGACAAAAATGACAAAAATGACAAAAATGACAAAATGACAAAAATGACAAAAATGACAAAAATGACAAAAATGACAAAAATGACAAAAATGACAAAAATGACAAAAATGACAAAAATGACAAAAATGACAAAAATGACAAAAATGACAAAAATGACAAAAATGACAAAAATGACAAAAATGACAAAAATGACAAAAATGACAAAAATGACAAAAATGACAAAAATGACAAAAATGACAAAAATGACAAAAATGACAAAAATGACAAAAATGACAAAAATGACAAAAATGACACAAATGACAAAAATGACAAAAATGACAAAAATTATAAAAATTACAAAAATTACAAAAATTACAAAAATGATAAAAATGACTGTTTAGGCACCGGAACACTATTCGGACACGATTAAGTAACTCGCGAATTTTAACTTCAAACGCAACAACTTTTATTTCGATTCGGAATTGGGGGTTTTATTTTGGCGATCTTAACACGACGGGTGATTAGTTTGGACTGTCGTACAAACTGTGTTTTACCAAAAGTGGCGAAACAGATAGAATGGATATAATTCAACAGTTTTCTATACCTTCAACAAACACATTTACATTATCGCTCGAGTATTGAATGCGAAGAGAAAAAGCATAAACGTCATGTAAACATTCTCTTCCGCTCTGCAAATGAACAGAGCTTATATCTCTCCTGAGAGGTGTTTTAGATGTGTTTCGAGATGGTCTAAGTTCCCGTAATTTTTCTGTTACTAACACTAGCCGGTGAGATTTTACTCAAACATATGCCGCCCGCCTTGAAATCTCATTTCAAAACTAACGGTATTTGTTTACTATTCTAACGGTACTTGGTGTTTTGTTTTGATCGCTCTTCGTGTGAAACAGTTAATAAATTATTTCCTATTGTGCTGTAAGTGTAGTGTGGTGTTTTGATGTTGCTTAACACTATTCGAACGGTAGCCGCTGGGACTGGAACTGGAGATACTCCTTTGGGTGCAATCTGTCGTCGATCTGGCCGCTGCTTGGAAATTTTGTATTTATGGAGCTGGAGGTGAGTCTTGTTTGCATATTCAGTGATATTGCAGTGGTGTAAATGCAAACGAACTTAACTGGAACTTATCAGGAATCAATACAGTTGTTGTCTTTTGTTTTCAGCCCTTTTTTTACCAGCACGGCGATGGGTAGTCAAACTGAAGGAGGTGTCATGAGTTCAAACAAATTTCTGGACCTTGTTCGATGGAATTTCTCGATCCGACGGCTAGGTGGTGTGATGACTGTGTTCTGTTTAAACTTAAACGATTTAAGCCATCTCCGGAGAATGTATGGTACTCCAGCCTCTACACAGGATGAAACGTTTTTGCCGAGGTAAGTGTCAAAAATTTCATTGAACTTCCACGGGCTCAGAATACAATGTTTTGCAGGCCTGCTTGTGATATTGCTGCCTTGATGCGGTGTCTTACTGAGGGTGCCGGATGCTTTTTGGGATCGTCTCTGGCTGCCAGACGTGGTGAATGAAATTGACCCCACTTGTAAGGGCTCCGGGAGTGTCTTTTCTACTACAGAAATTGTGCTGCTGACTCGTCTCAAATATGCTGATGCTGCTGCTTATTTGGCCTCGACTTGTGTACAGGTAGTTGGTATCGGACCTGGTGGACTCAAATACGCCGAGTTGCGGATCCAAGTATACCTGTTGAAGTGCCCTATTTGATTTTTCCCGATGAAACGCTACTTGTCTTCTGCGAGACAACGTTCGGAATCTAATGCGGTGGGTACAGCTGGAGTCAGCCAGTGACAATCCGAAACCTACAATCGCGCCTTCGACTTTGCCTGGCTAGTCGTCCTGTGTCTCAGGATGTTAAGCACTGCGACTACCTTGCTGGATGGCCTGCTCGGTCCGTGCGATAATCGACGAGGTATTCTGTGTGAAAAAAGTGTTTAATATTGGAAAAACACATAATACATATGTTACTTCCCGGGATGCGGAAGCACAGGGCTTCCGCTGCCGCTCCTCGAAGAATGTATGCTGATTTTTGATGATATGATGACATCCCCCAAAGCGGTTCGAGGAACTGTTGGCATGACAAAATTGGCGAAATCTTTCTGACAGGGATTCATCACACCTAATGTTCTTCAGGATGATTCTTAAAGCGATACGCTCTTTAAACTGTACGATGATGCAAATGATAGAATACTTTAAACGGCAGGATATTTCAAATGGAGGACTTTTAACAGGGCGGAATTTTACAGCAGATGGGATACTTAAAATATGTCATACTTCAGTCGATAACCTCAACCGACATGGTAACTTCAAACGATAAGGTTCCTTCAATCGATAGGGTAACGATCCTTCAAACGGTTTGGTTCTTTATACGATACGATTATTATAAAGACGTGATTCTTCAAGCGATCTGGGGGAACTTCAGAGGTTATGGGTGGACTTAAAACCTTTGCTTCACTTTAATTTCTTTTTGATTTCTCTAAACGAATGGGCTTAAGGGAGATCAAAAGTACTTTAGGGGTTTGAACTTAACATGATTTTTGATTAATTCAACTGTGCAACGTTACTAAGTGATCTTCATACTCGCAGACACCAGTGTCTTAACTGGTCATGGAAAAACCGGATCCTCATGATAGATTTGGCTTAGAGATCGACGGTTATTCAGTAGAGAATTCTGACTCATGACATACACAAAATCTTTTTGAATTCAACTGAATTCATTCCTTCTGACTTATCATATCTAACGCAATCGTATGAATCTTTCTGACTGACACAAAACTGACTTTTTCTTGGATAGGGTACCGACAAAACGTTCCGCTTCATTTCTGACCATGGGTTCATGGAAAATCTTTTCGCACATCGATTCTTCAAGGGAGTTGGTGCTCGTAAACCGAAATGTTTCCAGCCTCTGGGATCGTATAAGCGATTTCTGTAGTTACTTGTAGAACAAACTAAAGTATGTGAAGCGTTTTGAGGAGATTCAACCACTCGACCTGACACTATCCAACCAAAAACTGTATTTTGGAGTGATGGGCCATTCTTCGTGGCCCTTCCTCGTTCATCCTTCAACAAATCTGTGAAATACTCGGCGCCAATGATGACATCGATCCGCTTTGATTCGTAGAAGTAAGGATCAGCTAGCAAAGAGGAATCGGGAAGCGTCATTAGCGAAGGTTTAAACGATGTCGAGGGAAGATGTAGCGCAAGTTTCGGCAACACGAAGAACTGCATGGTATCTTGGATTCCCGAAATTTTTGGCGAACGTGAACAGACTTCAGCAAGTATGGTCTTCGTTGAAACTGACTGACATGACCCAATACCTTGAACTGACAAAAACGTAGATGATTCTTTCAACTTCAGCTTTCTCGAAAACTCTTGAGACATTAGGCAGTGTTGCGAGCAAGAATCCAACAATGCTCTAGCAATCTGAGCGTTACCGTAACGGTCCTTAATCTTTACAAGAGCGGTAGGGAGCAGAATATTTGAAGCAGACTTAACAGGTAGTGCGATGTAGCTTTGGCTTGTGCCTGGCGTTGGTGAATCGAATTGTGTGGTTGTATTTGGTGAATTGTCTGTTGCATTTTGTGTTTGAGTGTGTGTTGTCGTAACTATTGGCATGGTGTGACTTTGCTGTTGATAGGCTTGCTGTGGATAAATATGGGTGCTTTCTTGATTAGAGGGTTGTGCAATTGACTGTTGACTGAGTCTCGGATTCGACGGATTCGGAACGGAGGATCGCGTAGCATGCAACATTGTGTGATGCCTTTGTTGGCATAATCGGCAACTGCTACGAGTGCAGTTCGTCGCAAAATGTCCAGGCTGTAGACAATTTCGACAGACTCGACTTCGATTGGCTGCTTCAACACGTTCTGATATCTTCAATCGAAGGAATCTCTGGCAGTGAAACGGTGAGTGCCATGTTTCGGTACAGAACGGGCATCGTGAATCCGATCGGATGGTTGTATGGCAAACTGTTGATCTTGTCTGACGTGCTTCGGATGGTGGACTTCTTGCAGAGGTGATTGATTGGAGAACTGAGCAGTGACCTTGCAAGAACAGTAGCAGCTCTTCGTACGTTGGGACCTCCTTAGACCCGTAATGCGTCTCCCATTGGCGTAATGTTGCAGAATCTAGTCTAGCGCACAACATGTAGACTAGTATTGTACTCCAAGACTCCGTTGGCTCTCCGATTTTCTGCAACATCATCAAGTTTTTCTCAAACTCGCTGATGAGGAAGTTCAAACCGTCGTAGTTCTCTTTTTTGAGCGATTCGAGGGCAAAAAGAGCGTCGAGATGAGCCTTGACAATGAGCTTTTTGTTTTCATAGCGGACTTCCAACATTTTCCAGGCGACGTCGTAGTTTGCCTCTGACAGCTCGATGTTGTTTATTTCCTTCAGTGCATCACCATGCAGAGAGGACCGGAGGTAGGTGAACTTGTCCATTTTCGTCAGATGTTCGTTGTCGTGAATGAGACTACGGAAAGAGTCTCTAAACGTAACCCATTCTCTGATTGTTCCGCTGAAGGACGGCAAAAGAATCTCGGGCAGCTTCACTCTGGACGTATTCCCTGACGCAGACTGATTTTGGCTGTTGCTGGTTGTGTTTACCCCTAAGGCATCCTTATCGCCTTGAAGTCTAAGGAGGTCACCTCGAATTGCAAAGTACCGGTCATCAAACTGCTGCAGAATTTTGTCGTTCTCTTCTTCGCGCTGTTTTGCAATCTCCCCTTTGACTTCGCTGTCAGCATCTTTCTGCTCTTTCTCGGCCGCTTCATCCAGCAACATTTCAATCTTGCTCCGTACTTCGAAAAACTCACTGTATACTGTATCAATCACTTGCAACCTTGAGCTTAACTGGCACCGATCACTACCGATGTGATAGGTTTGGATAAATCTATCAGTACCATCAAAAATCACATATAACTGCCGCTCACGTTTTTGCAAAGCCTTCAGCGTACTTCTCGACATTGCAACACTTTTTGTAATCTGACACAGGCTTCAAAATTTTGATGAATTCAGACTTGTACCTTCAGACAAGCTCTTAAACTGACACGTTGATTCTAACACAGGCTTAATATCTGACACTGTTTCAGACGATTTGAATTCGGACTCGATTTCTGACAAAATTTCTTTTGACTTAACTTCTGAAGATATTTCAGACAAGATTTCTGACAATATTCAGGCAAGAATTCTGACGCAAGCTTATTTTGAGACTCAGACTCAATTATGATAAGTTTCGGAAAAGTTTTCCGACAATATTCACTTAAGAATTCCGACACAAACTGATTCAGACTTAATTCTGACAAGTTTTTCGACTTCAACTTAAAATCTTAAAGAAATTGATATTTTCTGACAAATTCAGACTTGATTCTGACAAGTTTCAATCTCAGACTTAGACTCAGTTTCCAATTTTGAAACAATCTTAAATTCTTAAACAAATTTGTGATTTTCCGACCAATTTAAACACCTTGGACCCAATCCGTCCAATACTGATAAATTCTGACCAAAATATCTGACTTGCACCTTCTGTGCTTCTGACATGCACCTTATGTGCTTCTGATTTAGGGTATTTGCACTTAAATTTGATCAACTCAGCGTTCCATCCGATCGCGACGCGAATTACCGAGACTAGCAACCCAATATTGACAGCAGCGAGTGGGCACAACCAGTGAAAAATTGCAAAGTAAAAAATGCCAATAGTGAACCAAGACCAATTTATAGTTACGGACAGGGCACACACTTCATGCAACTGAAAAGACAATTCACACTTAAAATCTTTATTGAATCGCACTTTCTTTGGCCTCATGCACCAAGCCAGTAAATACTTCCTGCTATTAATTCTTGTTGCTGCTGCTTCTCCGAATACTGCGTTGAGCTGGTTGAAAATCAGCTGATCTCTGCTGCGTTGCTTGCCGATCAACCTCAGGTATCGACTTCACTTCGGGCTATGCTCCAGGTATCCGGTAGAACTGTTCCGATATCGCGATGGCTGACACTTTGTTCGATGCACTTGATTGCATCCAAGCCAAGCGGTGGCCTTTCAAAATGGAATGCAATTTTTTTGTCCTTAAGCACAATCACTTTTAGTTTGATTGTCCGGCAGCGCTATGGCGGTTTTGTGAGCGCAAAATGGTTCACACTTTTGCTGCTGTTCGACTTCACTTAAGTCCGACTTTTATGTTCCGGAACCACTTTTCCGGACGGTCATCCGGCTCGAAGGACCAAATGTTTAGGCACCGGAACACTATTCGGACACGATTAAGTAACTCGCGAATTTTAACTTCAAACGCAACAACTTTTATTTCGATTCGGAATTGGGGGTTTTATTTTGGCGATCTTAACACGACGGGTGATTAGTTTGGACTGTCGTACAAACTGTGTTTTACCAAAAGTGGCGAAACAGATAGAATGGATATAATTCAACAGTTTTCTATACCTTCAACAAACACATTTACATTATCGCTCGAGTATTGAATGCGAAGAGAAAAAGCATAAACGTCATGTAAACATTCTCTTCCGCTCTGCAAATGAACAGAGCTTATATCTCTCCTGAGAGGTGTTTTAGATGTGTTTCGAGATGGTCTAAGTTCCCGTAATTTTTCTGTTACTAACACTAGCCGGTGAGATTTTACTCAAACAATGACAAAAATTACAAAAATGACAAAAATAACAAAAATGACAAAAATGACAAAAATGACAAAAATGACAAAAATGACAAAAATGACAAAAATGACAAAAATGACAAAAATGACAAAAATGACAAAAATGACAAAAATGACAAAAATGACAAAAATGACAAAAATGACAAAAATGACAAAAATGACAAAAATGACAAATATGACAAAAATGACAAAAATTAAACCGACTGAACACAAAACTGACATAAAATAGACTCCAAAAGTGAAACATAAATTGGAAAAAAAAACAAACAAGTTTCACAGAATTGTCACAAAATTGACTCAAAGTGAATAAAAGCTACACAAAAAAAATTACACAAAAATAACACAAAACTGACCAAACATGGTTACAAAATAGCAAAAATATTCAACAAAAAAAACAGCAAAATTTTGCATAAATATGAATTAAATTGCCTAAAATTAAAACAAAAATGGCTACGAGATTTTCCTTTATTTAACACCCATGAAACAAACATAAGTGGATTTCTATTTCTTAAAATTTGAGCATTATAGTATCCAAAAAAAATCACATGAACTGTTGAAAAAATTTGTGTTCATAGAACAGTCTTAGGATTAAGCATCACAACTTTTTCATGTCACCAACTCCCGCATTGTTAAACCTAGCCGGTGTTTGCATCCGATTTGCAGTTGTTGGCCACATGTGGTGCTGCTGTCGCCGAAATCAATTTATAGACGTGGGGAGACTTCGATCGGGATTGCGTTTTCGTTTTTCTCCCAGTCCCCAACTTTCAAAGAAGTGCTTGGGATCTGTCTCCCGATGCCATTGACCTGTTCCGGATTTTCAACCAAAAACGTACCGGAAACAGGGGGTTGAAAAAAAAACTTCCGAAGAATTGTATTCTGACGAAGACGACGACGATAGGATATCGGGAATTATTGGTGGGTGCAGATTAGACTGGCCCAAATTTGTATGGGATGATTTTTTCAACATTTTTTTCAACGCGGCACCCCCTAGGTTGGTGCATTTAGGTGAAAAAATGACTTTCTGAAAGTTTCAGGTCATTTGGAAGAAGCACGAGCTGGCGCAAAGGACTTGAAATTTGTATGGAGATTTTCGGCAAAATGTATGAAAAATCGACATACTTTCACTCGTTGTGTTCTAAAGTATGTTTCCAGTATGCTAGAAAGCTCAGAATTTCAGGAATTGTAATTCAAACAATGACAAACAAGTTTGTAGAAGATTGTGACGCGATACGAGTTGACTGTGATGAGTTATCCGCAATTGAATGTGTGATTTTTTTCGCATTTCATTGATATATCGTGAACGGTGTATGGGCTAATAATCGCACTAACTTGATCGCGTCGTCGCACAATGCAGCAGTTTATAGTTTTTCAAACCTTTCTTGAATTTTTTGCAAAGATATTTGTTATAAAATAAGCTACAACTTTGCCGAAGACACAAACTTTCTATCTGTATTTCTCATTGTGTGACAATGCGATCAAGTTAGTACTATTAATCCACCTATGCACCGTTCACGATATATCGATAAAATGAGAATAAAATCACACATTCAATTGCGTATAACTCATCACAGTCAACTCGTATTGCTTCACAATCTTCTACAAACTTGTTTGTCATTGTTTGAACTACAATTCTTGAAATTCTGAGCTTTCTAGCATACTGGAAACATATTTTAGAACACAAAAAGTGAAAGTATGTCGATTTTTCATACATTTTGCCGAAAATCTCCATACAAATTTCAAGTCCTTTGCGCCAGCTCGTGCTTCTTCCAAATGATCTGAAACTTTCAGAAAGTCATTTTTTCACCTTAATGCACCAACCTAGGGGATGCCGCGTGGAATATAAGGATTTTTTTTGTTATGGGCCAGTCTAGTGCAGATGTGCCCGAATGTTGTTCGCTGACAAAAAAGGGAGTTTCTCTGCTCCTGCAATAACGATTCTCTGACCCTTTTGCGTTGTCGCCGAGAAAGTCGGGGGTAGTTCCAGGTCCTTCCCGCAACTGTTCCTCGAAGAACAAGTTTTGGGAGTGGAAGTGGGGAAACGTCAATCCAAAAAATCCCTTAGTGTCGTAAAGTTTGTGATTTGGTCTAGTGTGGTTGTTGGCCAAACGTTATGTTTCCTCCTTTTTCTCCTTCACTTTTTTTTTTGAAATATCGTCTTCAGGTGGTGTTGATGGTCTAACTTTTTCACCCTTTTTTACTGCTTCTCCTAATGCTTATTCCTAACGTATTTTGGGAAAACATATTTTCCTTGCTGACTGATCGAAGGGGTTAAGAGAGGGATCTACTTAGAATTCATATTGGTTTCCCCAAATGTCATTGAGACGCATTGGGCGAATGAATATTAATGTGACTGTGAATGATCAATTGAGATGAATCATTACATAACTGGAAACTCCTTTTAGTATGTAAAAAAATAAACAGACAAAAACAAAATTCCGAAAAAATAAGCCAAGTTTAGTTTTAAACTAATTTCAAAACATGCACACAGTAAATTAAATGTAGCAGTTGATATTAAAGCCATTCTACATGATTATCTCCCAAAACAAATTGATCATCATCGTTTAAACATACCCCTCATTACATTATTGGTTGGCTTACGATTCGTTTGTACATCGATTGAATTTTCCATCCATGTAATTACATTAAAATCATCCCGGGGGGAGTTCCTTTCAATTTGTGTCCGTGACATCACTAGCGCAGTGAGTTGTGTTCATACAATACACGTGTGCCTTAACGTGCCCATTCATCCGATTTTCCATTGATTTCCACTCGACCCACTTCCTTCCTCAATCAACCTCTGATCCATCTACCTCAATTCATTCAGAAGATGGCCCTTTTAATCTCAATGGTTTCAAAAACATTAGGGCGACCGCCCTGAAGGAATCTTGAAGAAGAAAGCAAAGAGCCGAAGAAAAAAATTCTTTGACATCAATTGCCTCCGGAACAAGTTGGTCCTACTTGCCTTTTGGTTTTCCGGAGTGAAATTTCGCTCTTTCAATTGCCTGGGCCTGCCCCTCGAAATAGGCCAAATGTTTGGGCCCGAAAGCATTGACCGAATCTTCTTTGGGTTATAAATATTTGGCTTTAATAATAATGTATTCATGCTTTCGCACCATGCTATGCTGAATATTTTGTGCCTGAAATAGGTTCAACTTGTTCTATTGAATCTAAGCTAAAAAAAATCATAAAAAATGTTGTTTGATAATAATAGTCATATCATGAGTATTTGTAAGGCACTATCCATCATATCGTTGAAAGTTGTACGCCTTCGAATTAAGTAAAATTAGATCTCTTCAAAAACACGAAGTTTCTCTGAGATTCTATATGTGTGTGATCGATTATTCCCGTAGCCAAAGAAAAAATTTTAGACGCTCCATCGAAAAGTATAGATGAAAAAACTAATTAAAGCTTCCACTAGACTCCACAAACTAATAATTCTACAGTATGCTCTCGAGTCTTGAACCTCAAAACTGAAATAGAATTCCCAACTTTCTCAACACTTATTTCTAAACATTTCACTTCTGTTTTTTTAATTGTCTACATTCTACCTACACTCTACTTTTGACACTATTTTTTTCTGTTTTACTTCTTATTCTTATTTCTCAGCTTTAACGTTCAACTCTCATCGTTTAACTTCCTATTCCAAATTTCAACACTCAACTCTCAACGACTAACATTCAATACTCAAATCTCAACTTTCCCCTTTAACTCTCAGTTTCTCGAATTAAACTTTGAACTTCAATTCTTTACACTCAATTTCAACTCTCAACTTTCAACTCCTCAACTCTCAATTCACAACTCTCAACTCTCAACTCTCAACTCTCAACTCTCAACTCTCAACTCTCAACTCTCAACTCTCAACTCTCAACTCTCAACTCCCAACTCTCAACTCTCAACTCTCAACTCTCAATTCTCAACTCTCAACTCTTAACTCTCAACTCTCAACTCCCAACTCTCAACTCTCAACTCTCAACTCTAAACTCTAAACTCTCAACTCTCAACTCTCAACTCTCAGCTCTCAACTCTCAACTCTCAACTCTCAACTCTCAACTCTCAACTCTCAACTCTCAACTCTCAACTCTCAACTCTCAACGCTAAATTCTTTACATCACTTTTCCAATCTGAATCAACAATTCTTAATTCCTATTTTTTCGAGGTGATTTTTCTCATTTCTCATTTCTCATTTCTCATTTCTCATTTCTCATTTCTCATTTCTCATTTCTCATTTCTCATTTCTCATTTCTCATTTCTCATTTCTCATTTCTCATTTTTCATTTCTCATTTCTCATTTCTCATTTCTCATTTCTCATTTCTCATTTCTCATTTCTCATTTCTCATTTCTCATTTCTCATTTCTCATTTCTTATTTCTTATTTCTCATTTCTCATTTCTCATTTCTCATTTCTCATTTTTCATTTCTCATTTCTCATTTCTCATTTCTCATTTCTCATTCCTCATTCCTCATTTCTCATTTCTCATTTCTCATTTCTCATTTCTCATTTCTCATTTCTCATTTCTCATTTCTCATTTCTCATTTCTCATTTCTCATTTCTCATTTCTCATTTCTCATTTCTCATTTCTCATTTCTCATTTCTCATTTCTCATTTCTCATTTTTCATTTCTCATTTCTCATTTCTCATTTCTCATTTCTCATTTCTCATTTGTCATTTCTCATTTCTCATTTCTCATTTCTCATTTCTCATTTCTCATTTCTCATTTCTCATTTCTCATTTCTCATTTCTCATTTCTCATTTCTCATTTCTCATTTCTCATTTCCCATTTCTTATTTCTCATTTCTCATTTCTAATTTCTCATTTCTCATTTCTCATTTCTCATTTCTCATTTCTCATTTCTCATTTCTCATTTCTCATTTCTCATTTCTCATTTCTCATTTCTCATTTCTCATTTCTCATTTCTCATTTCTCATTTCTCATTTCTCATTTCTCATTTCTCATTTCTCATTTCTCATTTCTCATTTCTCATTTCTCATTTTTCATCACTCTTTTCTTTTTTCTCATTTCTTAATTTTAATCATTCCAGGTGCTTTCAATAATGTTCCGTACAAGGAAACTTAAATATCCAAACATCTGGTGTCTGTTTATGTTAAACAAAAAAAAACAAAATTTTAATTGAAACGAGACAGAGCAGAAACGTTTGCTTATTTGCAATAAGCATAAACAAGTGGATGAGAGCCAAAAAGCTTGTCCACTTATTTGTAAACAAAGTGTTGTTTAAGGGCTTTTTAAAATGGTACGAAAAAACCAGTGAGTTACCACTATATAGGGGAGAATGAGGATACTTGATCCCTGGGGATTCTTGATTCCTTGGACATATCTCAAAACTGGAATGACTTACAAGGATCAAACATTCTAGAAAAATCTTCGAAATGAAGCAAAACAACTATGGTATAAGCTCAAAAATTAAAACCAAAATAATTTTTTGAGTTGTTGAACTTTGTTTGAAAAATTTCACAAAATGCCATTTGAAGATATTTTTCTATAACTTTAAAGTGTTTCTGACAAGAAAAAATTTAAACAAAAAGTAATATGAACTCCAAAATACCATATTTTCAAAACAATGGTAAACTCTCAACATTTTTCAGATAAAGTTTTCTAAAATGTTCATTATTGGTTCAATTGATTCCTAGATTTCAAAAAGATATTTTTATCTTCTAAATAGGTCGTGATCATTGCTGATAACAAGATAACGATTATTTATCCAATTATTGATATTTATACAGTAATTGTCTGGCAAAAAGGGCTAAGAAAGTTGATTTTCTCTTAAATTCAGAAAAAAACGCCTTGAAGTATGCAATGCTGTTGAGGCATAGGTAAGGAATTTTCTTCTGAAATTTATTAATTGTGAAATGAGAAAAAAAAACATGATCAAAATGGTAAATTGACATTCTTTTTAGAAATTTTGTTTCATTTTTTCCAAGGAATAGGGCCGTTGAAATGAAGGAGAAAAAATATCACAATTATATTACTTCCACAAAATTGCTTCTTATCCATCGACAGGTTCATGTATCGTTCCAAATTTTGAAGTGTATAAACTTGAAACAACACGCTGTCAGAAAATGCAAATGATGGCGTGTTACTAAATTCTTCCAAAAAATATGATAAAAATAAGAAAAGGGGATCAAGTATCCCCATTCTCCCCTACTGTTATGAAATTGGTTTGAAATAAAAATTCATCAACAAAGAAAATTTTATGACATAAGTAGAGAAGCAAAAAACATAGATTGAACAACCTTACAATCGGAATCCATAGAGCAAGTTTACAGTTAACGAAATTCCCGCTCATTTTCAGGGATTAACAAGAATGTACAAGTTTATAGAAGAAAAATTGCTCTCTCCCAGCCCCTAGTAATCTCATTTCTAGGTACGTGTACTTCATACCCGAATCTGCTGCCCTTCCGCAAAAATATCCTTATTTGATCATAAACCTGGGGAAGGGGGGCTTTAACAAAAAAAAAAACTAATCCAACACGCAGTTTCTGTTGGGGAAGGATTTGCTTCCGAATCCTGTGCATCACGTGACCGTTCCGGAATCAAGACACGTAATTGCGAAAATCGACAAACGAAACTTTGTGTTGCCGACTAATTCCCCGGGACCGCAAACTTGCCACCAACGACCGGGATTAGAGGCTTAGAGAATGCCAAGCCAAATGGGATTTTGGCGTAAATTTTCGGATTGGAAATATGCTTTTTTGCGTTTGGGTTTTTAAAAGTCAACTGTGTGGATTCTCCGTTATGGATTTCCTATCAAGTTAAGCACGTAGACGAAAACTGTCAAAAAGCTAATTGAAGCTCGTAAGAGAGATTAACTTTAAACCAGTTAACTTAAGTAATTGTTACTGGAAAGTATTCATTTTACTGGAAACCGGTATTTAGCCTAATCAAAAATGATTGACCTCAACGATCTCTACCTTCTCGAAGCCTACATCGGGAGATTTAGCATTAATTAACCATCAAACTGACATCCAATTAAAAGCATTGCCCTACTGCACCCACCCCTAATGAACTGCAAACTTTCCAAGCAATTTTAGCAATTTTACAGCTCAATCGAGGAGAACCCTTCAGCAAATCGGAACCTAGAACAGTCGGCTGGCAAGCAGAAAGAATACGGCATCCTTTCGAATAAACTCTTATCCTGAATCAGTCTGCCTGAATGGATGCCAAATCAGAGCTCAACTCCATTCGCCCTAATAGTTCTAGGAAGTATGAACATGCAATGTCGATGATATGGTTTAGGAGGTTCAACAATAATGCAACGCAGCAACGTTCTCCGTCTTTGGGAGCGCAATCCCGAAAAAGGACTCTGCCAGGTGCGGCGTGCCGGGTGTGTATCCTTCAATTAGAGCCCCGGGACCGGAAATTATGCTCAACAACTTGAACAACTGAGCAGCTCCCGGATTTTGTGTTTAATTTCCGACAGTCATGTGCCGACTTTGCTAATATGTTTACAACCGGTCTCTCTGGCATAACCCAACTTAGGGAAATATTGGGCTGGCGCATATTTCGAGACCATGATTTGATCGACCAATCGCGACCTAATGATTCCGACAGTTGATTGGAAACGGTGTGAAACATTCCAAACGATAAACGATGATGGAGGAACGTGATTAGATTCCTCGAACGGCTCATAATTCTAAAATGATTAGGAAATATTGCAGGGTGGTAGGTTATGATTTTTCTGCATATAACGGGAGGTTAGTAAATTGACACATGGAATAGAACTTTAAAAGTTTGAAAAGTGGTGGATAACTTGACATTTTAAAGCTTGTTTCGAACAAAATCAAAGAGGATGAATTACTCGTGTGTTACTACGCAAGTGAAAGTCAATATAATTATTGATGTACTTGCACACCCTGAAGAAGGTTTTTCCGTGGTTATTCTGTATTTCGATTTGATTCCGATCTTGAATGGCCCTTGTTCTGATATAGATATTGGTTCTTATTCTAATCTCGATACTTTTCCTGATACTGCTCCGGAATTCGGTAATGGTTCTTATTTTGATCCTGATCAGAATTCGCGATCATTAATTCCCGAGAATTATTTTTCAAAAAAATTAATAGAATTTTAATTACCAAAATTTCAAAAAAAAAATTGGGTCAAATGAGCGTTCTCTCTTGATACTAAGGTTAAGAATGTTTTTTTTCTTAAAAATGGCTAAAGCATAGAATTTAAAAAATGTTTTGTTCGTCCGAAATCCTAGTTTTAAAAGAAAAAATATACAACGAGTCGGTAAATAAACAATTTGAACAAAGATACCCTATGAAAAGAATGGGAGTGCTCTGTTTATGAACACTCATAATTTAGAATTCCTTTTCGCAAATTGTGGACAGAATGAATCATTGACAAAAAATAAAAACTTATGCCCAAAATTTTATATCTTACCTGAAATAAATTCTATCGAAAGTCTAATTTTTTTCCAATTTCGTCAAAGTTTTTATTTTTTCGATTTAAGTGTTAGACCATCATTGTTTAATTATTCTACATGAACAAAAAGAAGTAAAAACAATGACGGTGAAAATAACTTTGAATACCTCTTACTACAAAATTTGTACCAAAATTCAATTTTTTTCCGGAATTTTGAATTTAAAAGAACAGATATATAAAATAAAAAAAAAATTGTTTCAAGGTTTTTTTTTTAAATGCAATTAAATTATAAGCATTTAATTAGTTGGAGATGATTAACAATACAACTGATTTACGTTAAAAAAATGATAAAATACTAAAGATATTTAATTCAGATGGTTGATTTGTGACTGGTGAATGTAGTCTTATTGTGGACGTTTCGGCTTCTCAGTCAAAATATAATTTCGAAACAGTACATTTACTTAATGTCCTACGTTTCGGCCATGATCTTGGCCATCATCAGGGAAATTCTAAAATTTTTATTGTATTTTAAAATAATTATCTGTTTTACAATTCAAAAAATAGTGTTCGACTAACGGAGTGTGTACTGTTTGTGTCTATTGTATTTCTTATGGCTGGTTTTTTGTTGGATTTTCCGAACCTATTTTTGAAATAAATCACTATCGGTTTTTTATAATTTGTTTTGATGTAGTATTTTAAGCACGTACATGAATTTTTCATTTGTTTTTCACTACTTTTTCAAACAAACTGTAATACTCTACGGTATTTAATATGTCTGTCTCCTAGCGTTCACTTCTTGTTGTCTGTATTATTTTTATTATCTGTGGTTTTATAAAGTGGAGTTGGATTCTGTTGTGTTTTTCTGTTGTGATAATATATGTGTGGTTTGTTGGTTTGTTTACATTTTGTTCGGATCAGTTGAGCTGGCGTTCGTTGTTGAAAGTATTTGGTTGGAGTTGTTTTTTCTCTCCCTACGGATTTCTTTGTTGGAGAGAAGGCCTGCGTAGATGATACTCACACCTTGGACATCCTTGCGTGAGTTGACTGCATGCGGCTTAGTGGCAATGTGGAAACACTCTAACATATCGAATGTGTGGGGGTTGTAAGTCCGATCCACGATGTCTACGTTGTCTAGATTGAACCGGTGTTTGTAAGTGATACAGTGTTCTAGAAGAGCGGTTTTCTCTCCCAGCTGTTCTATTTCTGGATCTGTATACTCTCGACCAGCCTTGAGTAGTTTTTCGAGACTGTTTACATTTGACTTGTGCCCGTATAAGCGCTGTTCGATGCTGTTGGTGGTTTTTCCCACGTATCTCCCAGGGCATGTATCGCATGGAATGGAGTAGATGCAGTTGTAGATTTGGGATTTCTGTATCGAATCTTTGACTTTGCAGAAGAATTTTTTTTACGGTGTGTGTATTCCTGTCTGCTATTTTGATTGCTGGGTATTGGTTGTGTAGAGCAATATCCAGCAATCAAAATAGCAGACAGGAATACACACACCGTAAAAAACTTCTTCAGCAAAGTCAAAGATTCGATACAGAAATCCCAAATCTACAACTGCATCTACTCCATTCCATGCGATACATGCCCTGGGAGATACGTGGGAAAAACCACCAACAGCATCAAACAGCGCTTATACGGGCACAAGTCAAATGTAAACAGTCTCGAAAAACTACTCAAGGCTGGTCGAGAGTATACAGATCCAGAAATAGAACAGCTGGGAGAGAAAACCGCTCTTCTAGAACACTGTATCACTTACAAACACCGGTTCAATCTAGACAACGTAGACATCGTGGATCGGACTTACAACCCCCACACATTCGATATGTTAGAGTGTTTCCACATTGCCACTAAGCCGCATGCAGTCAACTCACGCAAGGATGTCCAAGGTGTGAGTATCATCTACGCAGGCCTTCTCTCCAACAAAGAAATCCGTAGGGAGAGAAAAAACAACTCCAACCAAATACTTTCAACAACGAACGCCAGCTCAACTGATCCGAACAAAATGTAAACAAACCAACAAACCACACATATATTATCACAACAGAAAAACACAACAGAATCCAACTCCACTTTATAAAACCACAGATAATAAAAATAATACAGACAACAAGAAGTGAACGCTAGGAGACAGACATATTAAATACCGTAGAGTATTACAGTTTGTTTGAAAAAGTAGTGAAAAACAAATGAAAAATTCATGTACGTGCTTAAAATACTACATCAAAACAAATTATAAAAAACCGATAGTGATTTATTTCAAAAATAGGTTCGGAAAATCCAACAAAAAACCAGCCATAAGAAATACAATAGACACAAACAGTACACACTCCGTTAGTCGAACACTATTTTTTGAATTGTAAAACAGATAATTATTTTAAAATACAATAAAAATTTTAGAATTTCCCTGATGATGGCCAAGATCATGGCCGAAACGTAGGACATTAAGTAAATGTACTGTTTCTAAATTATATTTTGACTGAGAAGCCGAAACGTCCACAATAAGATATTTAATTCTGAAGGCTTAAGAGGATGACAATCTCCTTTTTATTATTTTTTTCTATTTAATTATAAGGAATGTTAAACTAATTGGGAAATGGACATTTTAATAAATAATAATCACTCGTCTTTAACGTATGAACATTGTAAACAAACTTTTTCACCCACCACTCCGAGTTTTCGAGCTTACCTCTCAGTAAGTGTTTGGTTCAAAATGAAAAATTAACTTTCTTATGAGAACACTTTTTAACTCTTTTGAAGTCTATATATATAAAAATGAATGTTTGTCTGTCTGTTTGTTCCCTATAGACTCGAAAACAACTGAACAGATCAATGTGGAATTTGGCATGCAAGAATTTTTGGGGTCGGAGATAGTTTCTAAAATACTTCTAAACCGCTCCGACTAAAAGGACGAGGGGCTCCAATACAAAATTATTAACCCTTCGTTTCATCTAGTAACAGATTTGCAACAATTAATGTATGGAAAAAGTGAAAAATCGTATTATATTTCTCATTTCCGACTGTTTCAAATGATTTTTAAGGAAAAATAAAAAATCATGAAATGAACGGTTAAGAATATGACATAAATCGAACAACTTTTGGATACTACTTTGCCGATCCACGTGAAATCTGGTGTGAAGCCGCTTTCAATCCAAAAAGAGCGGGCTCCCATACAAAATTTACAAAATATGACCGGGACCGGGAATGGTTTCTTTAATACTTTTAAACCTCTTCGAATCCAAAAAGAGGGGGCTCTAATTCAAAATTAATAAAATGTTGACACAATTCGAACAATTTTCGGAAACAACTGAACCGATCAACGTGAAATTTGGTGTGAAGCCGTTATTAAAACCGAGAATGATTTCCATAATACTTTCAAACCACTCCGAATCTGAACAAGGGGAGGCTCCCATACAAAATTTACAAAAAAAACAAATCTTTAACAATCCTCGAAGGATTTTTGTTAAAAATTGATGAACGTCAGCGATTTGACAAAATGAGATGATTTATTTAATTCACAAATGAGTTTTTACAAAGTCTGATGATATATTTTATTGATTGACTTTAAAACTTTTATACTAAAATTTCACCAGAAGAGTGAAAAAAATGTTTTTTTTTATTAAATCAAAATTTTCAGTTGTTATTCTTAGAAGCTTGGAAAAGATATAATAATCTCGGCTATAACGAAAAAATAAAATGTCTGTATTTTGGGTGGAACAAATCGGTTTTAATATTGGAAAAAAAAGCTTGACGTTTTTTTTTCAAAAATTCCATCGAAAACCTCTTGTATCTAAAGAACCACTTTCAACCTTTAATATATCTTCATCAGCAAACAATGAAAAATAAAACGTATCGAAGTTTTCAAACATTTTTCCCAATTCAGTTGTTTTTTAAATAAGTCTTTATTAGCCTTTTAATCATTACATTCAAGTTATATCATTACACTTCATTAAGTGTTCAGATCAATTTTGATCAGTTCAACTCTTTGATTAGGTAAATTTTAAACATTGTTCATTTGGTTTCAACTTTCTAGAGCAATAAATTTTTTGATTAATAGGAGAATGTCCTGTAGAGAAAAAATTATTGTATATCCAAATTCAGTTTAATTCTATGTAAGTCCGAAAGCTGAAATTGACATTTTTTGAAACGATTTTAAGAAATATTATTCTAGGATTCAATTAACGTAACAAAAACTTGTGTAATTAAACACTGTTAATCAGGTACTAATAGAAAATTTTTTTCTTGAAATCTTTCATTTTGCATCATTACTTTTTATGGACGCACGTCTCAAGTCCAGGAAAATAACTGCCTAACCTGACATTAAATGCCAACTTGACACTCCTCGCTTAAAACAGATATATTTCTTTTGATTCTCAACCGATTTTTACAAAATTATTGTTTATGAGATCCTCTTAATGTAATTCAAATATAAATATTTGACATTATTCAGAAATTTTCCGTTGATTAAAGTCTAAGAAATAAAAATCCCAAAAAAAACATATTTCGGAAAAAGACTGTAGATAAGCTACAGAATGCTTAAAAAAAATCCCTTAGTGTCCATGAAAGCTGAAGTTAGAAGCTATTAGTTGCACACTTAGAAACATATTTTAAAGAAAGTTGAAAATCATGACAACCAAATAATTCACAAAAATGTTTTGAAAACCGATATTTTCAATCTATGAGCCATCAAAATAGTTAAAATCACACCAGATGAATTTTGAATAAAGGGTTGAAAAGAATACGTAATTTGGCACATTTTTGCATCTTTAGGTTGTCAACGAATTTGAGCCAAAGTTTCAGCGTGTTTGGCGCAGATTGAATATTCTGTGTTTCGTATATTGACAATCTAAAAATGCAAAACTGTGCCAGATTACATCGACTTTTCAATCATTTTTTCAGAATTTATCTGGTGTGACTTAGACAATTTTTACAGTTCATTGATTGGAAAAATACGGTTTTCACACAACTTTTGAAATTTGTTTTGAGCATTCCGTAGCTGATCATGGCAATTCGAAAAAATTTTGTAATTAACAATAAAAAAAGTTTTAGAAAAAGCTGAAAAAAATAACTGGCAACATTTTAGAAATTTATTTAAGCTCTTGTAGGTTCTCAATGATCATTTCTCTTGAAGACTGGATTAAGTTTTGAGTTTAGGGACAAAAGTTACAATTTAATAGTTAAACAATGATTTTTTTTATCTTACTCAAATTAAATTTGAGCATTTGCCATATTTTGTGTGATTCTAAAGAATAAAATATTAAACACGCTGATTTGATAAATATTGAATGTGTTCAGTTCTTGGCAGTGTTGCAGATTTTAAAGGAAAAAAAATACATTGTTACTTTCTACCCTAAACTGAAAACTGCATTTTGTCCTTCAGTGGAAATATTCATTGAGAATACGCCTTTCAAATAATGCTTTTATATTTTCTTTTGGTTAATTTTGGAAAGAATCTCAATACATTTAAACTGAAAAATGTGAATATAGAGTTTTTCAAAACTGTGAAAATAAAAAAAAAACTTGTGTATTTTGCTCGGCCATCTCAAAAAAAGTTATTCTAGATAACTCGATCTATTTTTTCGAAAATAGTACGTTGAAAAGGGGAGAGTCTGTCTTTCATGTGAAAAAATTTCAGAAATGTCAAATTTTTATTTTTTATGGTTTAAAAAAACACCGTGTTCTAGGAAGTGTGAAATTGAGAGAAAGAGGCATTATTTTCTTTCATTCTGTCTTGTACCTGGTTGAAATTTGATGCTTAGTTATTATGCATAAAGCAAGACTTGATCTTTTGAATGGTCGTTGCTTTGTAGTTTGTATAATATGTGTTTAAAAATCACATCATTATGAAAATCTTTGATCTAAACGATGTCATAAAATTCAAAACTTTCTGTGATTTTTCAATTAAAAATTCAACACGTCCGTTAATTTGTAAATTTCAATTTTTAAAATTCAAAACTAATTAAATCACATGAAATTAGTCGTAAGAAGCAAAATGTAGAAGTAAAATTAAAAAAAAAATTGATGATAATTTAATGCTCAGTTCAAGCGTAGAAAAACAAGATAGGAATCAGTTTTCCATTTATAGAATCGTATTCTATTTGGTCAAAAAAAGATGTTTCGAACAAGAAATTGAATCGCAATAAAGAGCTTGAAACGAAAAACTCGTGATATTGATATCGTTTGCCAATCACAATAAAGATTTATTTTTGCTGAATTCTAGAAGTTTATTATTCTCCATTTTAAATATGTTTTTACAATTTAACTAAATTCAAATGTTTCAATTCTTGCTGAAATAGGAATATTTGTTTAAACTCGTTTATTTATGGAATTTAGCTAATTTTACCGATCGCGGGGAAATAAACATCAACAATATTTTAATATTTTTTAAGAAAAATCCAACAGAGTTTGTGTTGTTCCAAAAAATTTAGTACTTGATTCCAAATTATGTTCTATGAGATATGAGCAACATTGTCCATCTTATAAGTAGGTATATTTGATTTTGAACGAAAACGTTGAAAAATTCAATTGAGTGCAAACAAAAATTACTATAATTGATGTTTGAAGCCTTCTGTGGTAATAAGCATCAAAACAATAATTTTGAAGAAGTTGAGATACGTGTTAAAACCATAATGATCAAAGTCACCCCGAAACATGAAATCTGGTTTTGTAACAAACATTTAGTTATAGCCACTAATGTCGTTTGAACATTACCTAAGTTAGTATTTTGAAACTTTTCAGAGTTACAAATAAGCAATCCCTTCCAAAATATTCGAAAATGAATTGAAAAAGTGATCAATTTTTTTTACGTGCTGTGCAGAAATTGAGCCATCTTTCCGAATCTATGCATTCCACAAAATGTTCTCTAAAATAAGTGTTGAGAAGTTCGAAATTCAAAGATTTTGCCAAGATTTGAATGAAATTTGCCTTGATATACTAATAAATGCGAAAAAACTGCAATGCTTACTCTAGGGGGCCCCCTTTACTTACGTTATAGTAAAACTATTCGAGATATTATTTCACATGGGCTCCCTTGGCTGTTATGTTTTAAATTTAATTTTGATAATCTGTCTAAGATTTCGAGACATTAAAGCAAAGTGAAATTTTTTTCATCGCCACCCCCCCTCCCCCCCTGAGCCGCGGTCCCTTGGACCATTGCCCCCCCCCCCCTCTCCTTAATCCGGTGCTGACCATATCATGGGTATAAGAATGCATTCATAGGGTAGCTTGCTTTTACTCCGGGTAAATCGAAGAAATCCTTAATCAGAATACAAATGGGATGATTCACATCCCAATGAAGTCAATTTATTAGGAAATTGAATTGTTGACATTTGGGATTCGCTGCGGTTGGACATAGGTTAAAATTAGATTCCCTTACCCGTGGTTTTGTACTCCCACAAACAAACTAAATCGGCCGTGTTTGCTCATGTCTCGATAGGTATTTACGCGAGCACAATATGGAAGCGTCAAGTCAGCGCTAAGGCAAACTGTATAAGAAGGAAAAAGCGCCATGAATGAATCCTATTCAACAGCCGACGAAACCCGCCGCAGCGCGCAAACTTATGAATCGGGTAATTTACGATTCACTTAATTTTATTTCGCTGCCCTAATGGAATAATGACTGTAATGAAGTCGTTCTCGCATATCTCATCGCACCGAGCCATTCATCCATCGTTAAACTTCAGTCAGTCAGTCAAACAGTCATCGTCAGCATCAGCAAATCCTCAGACTCTGAAGAATCTGAAGCAAGGTACCTGCTAGCTATCTGTTGAACTTGCAGTTCAGTTCATATGAATTCTGTGGGTCTGGTTGGCCTACACATGTCGAAGAACTTTGACTTTGAGTTGAAAAGTTGAACTCGGTGTTGAGTTTCTCCCCTCGCTCTATGGCGAAATGTTCCCTGTCATCGTGAGGGTGGAAAGATCGGGGGAAAGTGGAATCGTATTTAAAACCAAATTGAATAAACCATTTATCCAATTCACTTTCATGAGCTTCAAAGGAACGAATGGCGGCGCGCGGTTGTTGGGTGGTAAAAATTTTCTCCCTTTCAGCTCTTCACATATCCTAGCTACGATGGATTGTGATGGAGTTTCGAAACAGAGGAAGGAGCGTGCCAAATGTGGGTGTATTTTTCGTACAGCCAGAAAGTTTCTGGCACTGGGCAGATAACGAACATATGCAAAAGTTTTGAAAAGTTAAATGAGTTCGCAGATTTTTGATTCAGTCTGATGTATTGCTGCCAATTTCAAAGGGTAAAGATTTTTGTTAGCAGTTATGCACGACTTACGTAATGTTGCTTAGTTTGGCAAAATTTCAATAGATATCTGCATATGACCTTTTGCAAACCGAGCTGGAAAATGCAGTTCTAAAGATGCAAAACTTTGTTTGGGTTTGGTAATTGCAATTTTTTTGGTTGTGAATTTAACTTCCAAATTTTTACTAATGGTTCCAAATTACATTTCTTTTTTCGGGTTTTGAAACTAAGACGTGAAGTAATTTCAAGAACAACATTAAAACAAACTGAATTATCTTTCTCTATTTAGAGCAGCGGTCAGGGAACCGGGGTAAATTACCCCAAATGGGGTAAAAGTGATATTCTTGGGGGTAACAGTGAATATTTTATGAGTGAAAAGTGTATATTTCCATTTTGCAATCTTATGAATTTGTTGGTTTTATTTCGAAAGTAAAGAAATTAGCGGCATATGCAGAAGTATATATTACTCCCTGATGCATTCAAATAACATGCTTTGAGAGCTCGCTCAGTGTTTACAGATACGTTTTTTTTCTCTTTGTCATGGGGTAATATCAACGAAAATAAAAATGTTTTGGGGTAATGATTCAAAAAGTTCCCCGACCCCTGATTTAGAGCTACTCAAAAAAAATGCTTTTACAAAGTCTCTTACTGAATCAAGCTCTTCCCGGTAGAATATTGCACCCGCATGTTTGCTCTCCCGTTAAAATTTGCGTTTCCTAATCTCGATCCTGAAAAGATGTTTATTGCATAGGCTTCTGGCTTTTTTTTTCCATTTTTTTTTTACGAAACACTTATATACTCCAAGAGATTCCTTTCACCTAACTCTAAGCGAACATCTTTCGAGCATATGATGGCTAGCATCTTACAAATGCTAAAACTACCAACCCACAGAAAGTGACTGGGATTCGATCTCATGACCGTTAGCTTAGAAGATTTGAAGGTTATCCTCTACGCCACGAGCTGTGACAAATTTATTTAAACGTACGCAAAATCGCAATTCATTTTCCAACTCAAAATAATATGCATCAAATGCATACAAACAACAAATTTGAGGCTTACTCAACAACAAATGTGACACAAACAGATGGTTTAAGATTTAAGTTTTTGATACTTCTTCTCTTTAAAATTTATTTCTTGGAGATTGGAGCTTTTGATAAGCTTGAAAAAACTTTTATTACTTACAAACACTGAAAATCTAGTTTTTCTCTCTCGAGTTGATTTCTTTCGGTTCCTTAAAATGGGTGCTTTTGTTTTCATCATGCGGCAAACCGTCATTCCATAAAATAAGCTCAAATTCAATTGCGTGAGAATATTGCGAAAATTGCACCCATTTAGACTCCTGCGCAAATAATTTCCACGCAGAAATATTTTCGCACTGACGCATGCATAGACAATCAATGGCAGTTTTTCAAATCAGCTGTTGCTCGCTTCTGATTTTCGAATCACACTTCCAAACGGCATAATCGTTGTTGTTTTGAACGAAAATTGTTATGAAATATAAAAAAAAATGAAAAAAAAACAAACAGAAAGCATATTGCATTTTGTACATTCCGGTACTTAGTAGAGTGTTAGTGCAACAAATCAATCATAGATTATTAAGGCGTTTTTTGAATTACTGAAAGAATAGCTAAAATTAATAAATCATCGTCTTTTTTTTATAAGACATGCCAGTCGCAATTAATTTTAATTCAATATCATCATATGCTTTCAGCTGTAAAGCATATAAATATATGTCATTGTCTATGCATGCGTCAGTGAACAATTATACTGCGCGCAAATTATTTGCACGATGGTCTAAAAAGGTGTAATCAGCGCAGTTTGTTGAGGATGGAAACGGTGCGTATGGATGTTGTTTTTTAGTAGAAATCATTTGAAGCAACTAAACTCTGATGTTGGTCCATTTTTCTTATCCTCCTTTTTCAATTTTTGGCACATGATTGTTTACATAAAGAAGAATGTGACAACAGGTTCTCGCGATAGTCTAAAAATTCATGCAATTGACAATAGCATTGGAAAGTTTTATTTCTACTAACACTATGTTTGTGGAAGTTATTTTGGGGGATGTAGTGCCCGTGTAGTCCTTACAGGAAGGGAAGTTCAACACATACAGGTATCAGAATGGGGGTAGGCTTAATAGCGGCACGTTATCCAAACATACGGGAAAATTGTGCCTAGCGTTTTTTTATCCAAGATTTCATCATTTACCTGAGAAACCTGAAAAAGAAAACCTATAAAAGGAAGAAATAAATTCAATCTATTTAAGATGGCATAAAGCCTTTCACTAGGGATTATTAGCATTAAAGCTCTTTTCTACATTCGGTAAGGAATGATAGAATGTTTTTTAAGTTTAATTTCTTAAACTCAGATTCGCTTAAAGCGTAAGATCCCAGAGTACGAAAACGTAGTCTGGCAAATGAGGGACAGTTACATATAAGATGGAAGGGATCTTCCACATCTCTTACCAGCAGAAGATAATCATCTGCGAATCCATAGGTTGGTATTCCACGGTCATTGAGTTTTCTCAACATGCCGTCTGCAACTAGGTTCCACAAAAGAGGTGATAGTACACCTCCCTGTGGGCAACCACGTGTGCTAACTTTTGTAATTGAAGCCTGTCTTAAAGACGAATGAAGATTCCTGTTACTTAGCATTGCGCTAATCCAGTTAATTACAACACTAGGCACTCCATGAAGTAGTGCCGCATCCATTATTGATGTAAACGAGACATTATCAAATGCTCCTTCTATGTGTAGAAATGCTCCTAGACATGATTCTTTCTGTAAAAAACTATTTTCAATATTATGTACTAGAAGAGTTAATGTTGATTTTCCTGTTTGGTATGCATGTTGTGTCGTATTAAGCGGATGTTGGACAAGGCCAGGGGCGGTCCTAGAGTTGGCTCTTGGGGGGGTGATTTTCCAAATTTTCAAAAATCAGTCAATAAGAAGGATCGTAAATATCTGCTGAAAAAACGTTTATTTTGGGAAACAGACAGGAGGAGGGGTGAAGGAGGGGGGGTGGGAGGGTGTTTACAGTTGCAACTAAGATTTGTATTTTGTAAGTTTGTATAGCTGTAGGGTTGTTATTTGAAAAATTTTAAATTAGAGAAAAAAAGTGAAAAAATTTAAGAAATTTTTTCAATACACCTATTTTTATATCGTTTTAAAAATCAACTGCAAATCTTAGATGTTCACTGCGAAAAAGTGTTGAAAAAGATAATTTTCGTAATTTTTTACAATCGGTAGTTTTAAAATTATAACTTTAAGAATTCTTTAAAGAGTTTGCCGATATAAATGTCATTTCACAAATGAAAATTAAAGACACATTTTTGTAGAAGAATATAAAAAAATCTTCAAGTTATCCCCAATATTTTACTGGCCATCTTCATATCTGCGTAAGACCCTCACCAAAATTTTAATGATTCTCATTTTGCAACAATTCCAAAACAATTATTTGAGAAAAGTGTTCGTTTATAATTGGTCTGCATTCAAAACTGAATATTTAATTATTTTTCTGAAGTATTTTGCTGAATCGTTGTTCGAAAGTATCGAATTAAATATTACTAATTTTTTTCCAATTCTTCAATTTTTAAATATAAATTCTATTCTCAATAACTTAAATCATATTCTTAGGTATGAAGCTTTTGGAACTTCATTTTTATTTGTTTTTCTTGAATTTCAAGCTCTCATGCTAGATTTTTTTGTAACTGAATCCAAAGAAATACTAACTAATTGGCAAAGAATAATTTATGAAAAATGTGAAAAGTAGTATTTTTTCTCCATGCTCTCAATACAGACCCCGTTCGAATTTGGCAACATTCGATTATAGCAACATCCAAAAAAGACGGTTTTTTTGTTACTTTTTTATTTTTTATTTTCATTTCAAATTAATCAAAATTCATGTAAAACGTAATATTGGCATGAAATTTTTCAATTCGGCTTAATTATAATAGTTTTAACCTATTAAAACATGAATTTTTCCATGTTTTACTGCTTAAAACTAATATTATTGAGCCAAATTGAAAAATTTTTATGCTAATATAAGGTTTTACAACAATTTTGACTAATTTGAAATAAAAATCAAAAATAAAAAAAGTGACAAAAAAAAAACCGTTTGATTTTGGCAACATTCGATTTTGGCAACATAAAATTTACGGGCGTGTTGGGGTCTGTATTTACAAATGTTTGAATAAAATATAATAATATTGAATAAAGAGTTAATTTCCTAAAGTAAATACTATTTCAATATTTTAGTGGAAAGTCATAACCAATAGCATTTGAAATTACAAAAATTTCAGATTCAGAGTGGATTTGTTAACTTAATCATTATTATTATTATGAATATTATTATTAAGCTGGATTTCTACTCAAAATTTTAAATATTATTGTATAGATGAGCTTTAAACAGTATCGATGATATAATTGGTGTGAATTCTTATATCCAGCCGTGTTGGTCAAAAATTAGAAAAATGTGTTCCGAACGTTCAACTTGAGTAATTGCCTTGTTTCCGAGAAAATAGTCGGGGATGACGGAATAGTTTTATCTCACCTAGGACAAATTAAAACATAGGCAAGTTTTTAGAGCCTATGCTTTAAAAACTGAATAAGGAAATAAATTTCTGTTCTCGAGTTTTTGTTAGATTTTATCCGACGCCTCTAGTTTCAGAAGAGTATTTTCAATATTTTCAGATAATTGAATAGGATATCTATTAGAGATATACCGAATAGCGCGAACGGCCGAATACAGATAATTAGCACTTTTCAAGTATTCGGTGAAACAAATATTCTAAAAATTAATAGCATGAACATGAAAAATCACTTAAAATGTGTTCAAAAGTATCGTCAGCAACACCGAGTATTCTGCGAAAAATACCATTGTGAGTAATAGTAAATATAAGTAAGTGTAAAACTTTTTGCATAGAATTCCACTTTTTGCACAATGCGTGAACAACTGCACTCGGACACAAACGCCGCAAAAACGGATGCAAGCCTCTTACAGCTTTGGAGAAAAAGTACTAATCAAACTAATTTTTCGAGCTTTGTTTAGAATTTGAAGCATAATTGATATCAAATTTCACCAACAATCTGAGTTTCATATTTTTAATGTAATTTTTTATTAGCATAAAATCTTTATAATTGAAATTTAGTTTTTTTTTTAAATTTAAATCATAATTTGGTCTCAGAACAACTTTATTGTAACAATTTCTTCTTAATTGACTTAATTTTGAAAGTTTTAAATTAAAGAATAGATTTTTTTACAATAATTTAAAAAAAAACTTATTTCGAGAAAACACATTTTTAATTTGATGTGTTTGGCCCTTTTCCATAAATTTATCTAAAATTTATATTTCTTTTTCAAACGTAAAAGTATGTTAATTTAAATTCTAAAAATTTGAAAAATTAACAAATTATGAAGAATCGCTTTAGATCAATAAATCTAAATCGATCATTTTTGCAACGTCAAGGCAAATGCTTGTTTTTTTTTTTTCAAAATAGTTCTAAAATTAGAAATTATTTATTTAAAAATTCTGAAATTTAAATGTATCTTTTTAATTAAAATTGGCAAGTTAGTTTCGGTATCTTTAATTAAGCAAAAAATATGGGCTTTGGAGATGCAATCGGAGCATGCAATGAAAAATAAACCAAGAAATGGAAATGTCGTATTAGATGAAAGCAAAAAATCGAATCTGTTAAGGTGGACATCTGGGAAAGGGGCAAAGGTTGCCAAATATCAACACTTGTGCACGGAGAGGGAGAAGGGGGTAAAAATCTATTTTTTTTTGTCCACGCGGTAGCTGAACGGCCCCAAACGCAGTTTAACACTTAAAGGCTCAAGTCTTTTTTACTTCTAAAAAGGATCGAGTTATGCTGATCCATCAAACATGTAGCCAAACCGATCTGCTTGTACTTGTAAAATAACAAAGTTATGGTCAAAACAGGTTTGCAGGTATTTATTGAACATACCGACTATTTGGTGAACATTTAAAAAAATGATCAAACTGTAGCTAAAGTTTTAACGATGTCATTCTGAAAAAAAAATTTCACTAAATATCCAAAAAGCGAAAAAAAGCATTAAGGATAACTTATCAGATTAGCGAAACGTTGTTTGATGACAGAGATACACACGAAATTAAATTGCATGTTTCGCATGATCCCAAACTTTTTGCCGATGCACCATACTGAGGGGTGAGCCCAAATCCATGATCGATAACTGTTTTGATTTTTATGAAAAAAGATTCAAATGCAACTCGAATTTTCAGATTCGGTCCACCCAACCTGAACTGATCCCTGAACATATACATTTTTCCAAAAACATACCAAGAAGGTTTTGCTCATAGACTTTAGAATGAGATCAAAAGAAATGCAATATGTCATAAGATGAGTGAGATATGGCCAAACAAATAAGCTTTATTTGAGGGGGTGATCCAAAACTTATGGCCTGCAGCGTATATGGTCAGCAAATTCTAATTCAACACTGTAAGTACTTCAACAAAAGATATTTGGTGAAATTCGATCCAGGAAATTGCTCTTGTTACAGCTCTTTTAGTTTGGCGGACCGACTTTTTTCAATCTTGAGCCTTTAAGTGATTAATATATTCTTTTATTTAATGGACACCCCCACGGAGTGGAAAATTTTGAAAATTTATAAGTACTCCTTCTAGGAAAATTTCTAAGATTTTATAGAAATTCTAGCGTTTGCGAGTATTTTGTAACGGTTTTTTGCCGCTTGGGGGGGGGGGGGGTGATCACCCCGATCATCACCCCCCACCCCCCCCCCCGCCCCATAGGACCGCGCATGGACAAGGCATTCTTGCCTGATATGATGATCAATTAAACGTTCAAGTGCTTTTAATAGAAATGAACTTAGACTAATAGGACGAAAGCTTTTGGCTTCGTCGTTTGATGATCGTCCCCCTTTAGGGATGAATTTCACGGCTATCTGCCGCCAAAGTTTAGGAATATATCCATGAGCAAAACTGCTTATCATTATTTTTCTTAATATGTGTTTGAAATGATCGAAACCTTGTTGAAGCAAAACTGGAAATAAACCGTCACTTCCAGGAGATTTGTATTGAGCATAACCATCGATTGCCTATTTGATCGATTCTGTAGTAACTATTTTCCGAGCAAAATACAAGGAATCTAGACTTCCAGAAAAGAACTCAGGCTCTATCGATGAATCTTGATCAACACATACTGGAAAGTGAGTATTGAATAGACAACTTAATGTTTCTTCGTTGTTTGATGTATGATCACCACTAGGGGTTTTAAGGTATGAAACCTGATAATCTTTTGATTTGACTAAGACTTTATTTAACCTACTTGCTTCGTGCAAGCTTGAAATGTTTGTGCAGTAGCTCTGCCAACTTGAGCGTTTGGCAGCTCTTGTTGCTTTCCGGTAAGCTCTGCGAGCCAACTTGAAAGCATCAAAACCTTCCGTGCGCCTTCGGTTCCAAGAGCGTCTACAGTTTTTTCGTAATTTACTGAGATTTGAGTTCCACCATGGTGTACTGTTTTTGTTGAATTTCAACGTTCGTAAGGGACACGCTTCTTCATAAGAATTTAAAATAATTTCGGTGGTTTTTGCAACCACTTCATCCAACTCAGAAGGAGTAGTAATTTAAGGTGTATATCCATGAAATTGAATAGCAATATGCTAAAAATTCATGCAATTGACAATAGCATTGAAAAGCTTTATTTCTACTAACACTATGTTTGTGGAAGTAATTTTGAGGGATGTAGTGTCCGTGTAGTCCTTACAGGAAGGGAAGTTCAACACATACATGATAAACGTGATGAAATATTGGAACCTGAAATTTGAAACGAATTGCCTAGTGAAACTTTTTTTTTATTTAATTTTGTGTTAAAATAACTACTCATTAGTATTTTTTATGTAATTTTAGTTAGTGTCATTTTTGTCCTTTCTCATGATTCTTCAATTCTCATTTTTATTGACTTTCTTAATTCATACAACATATGTCTTAAATTCACGTTTAGATGAAACATTTTTTTTGTCAATACTTCCAACAACTATTTTCAAACAGCTTGAAATTTTGCTGTCTTTTTAAAGATGATTTATGTACAACAAGTGCTAGAGAAATTAGCGAATTTGACTCAACGCTCATTTGGTTATGGTAAATTGGTGAAGCCACTAAAATACAACTGAGAACTAAGAAAAATAAATAAATATATCGATGGAGTATTCATGTGTAGATATTTCAAATTAATTTTGAAAAAAATATTTATTACTACTTTACCAGTAAAAATTATAAAGTTTCAAACAAACTTTAATCCTCATTTTTAAATGTAAAGTACTGTTCATAATTGTATTGAAATTAGAAGCACGCGAACTGTCACTTCGACTTTAAACTTCTATAACTTTTAACTCTGATGATATTTTTAGATCATTTTTTTTTTGCGAAAGCTAGATAAACTATTAAACTATATCCAAAATTTAACCAGTTATTCTACGAAAATCGGACTTTTTGAACTTTCACCATTCAAACTGCAATATCTCGAATATTACGCAATGCTTTTTATTAAAATTTTGCAAAGTGATTGTAGAAACATAAAGTTAACATGTCTGAAGTTTATGGAAAGTTCTATCGTCTATTTTTAAAGGATTTTTATAAAAAAAAAGTCTTTTCCAAATAGTCTGTTGGGGTGGAAAGGTTGAGCATTGAGTGTTCGGGTTGGCAAGAAAAACGCTGGCGAGGGAGCGAGTGGGCCGAATGTGGGGGACAAAACTTTGACAAAATCATGACAAAAATATGACAAAATTATGACACAAATATGACAAAAAGTTGGCGATAAATGACAAAACATGACAAATGTGGTAAAAGTACTACAAAATAATGGCTAAAAAAACACATTAATCTGACAAATATGACTAAAATTTAAAAGAAAAAATGAAAAAATATAAACATAACTCTGTCGAAAATATGAAAAATGTGATAAAATATGACAAAATTTTGACCAAAATATGACAAATATATCAAAATTTTGGCGAAAACGAATGTGATAAACAATTGACAAAACTAAGACAAATATAACAAAAACATGCCAAGCGTGGTTTAAATATGATGAATATATCACAATTAAATGACTATATCATAACATAAAATTGTGAAATTAAAAATCATTGAAAATTTTACTACATTGATGGGACAAATTTGACAAAGTTATAACATCAATAAGACCAATTTGACAAAATTATGATTAAAATATGACAAAAAATTTAAATTAAATGGACAAAAATATGACGAATTCAGATTGTTGTCATTTTTTACCATATTTGTCATAAGTTTGTCATGTTTTGTCACTTTATTGTTAATTTTTTGTAATAATCTATATATATATATATATATATATATATATATATATATATATATATATATATATATATATATATATATATATATATATATAAAAATGAATGTTTGTCTGTCTGTCTGTTCCCTATAGACTCGGAAACTACTGAACCGATCATCGTGAAACTTGGCATCTAAGGGTTTTTGATGCCGGGGATGGTTTCTATGATAGTTACAAACCGCTCCGACTTTAGGGAGATGGGGCTTCCATACAAAACATGTAGTTTTTCGAAACAAATTAAAGTCATGACATCCATTTTCCCCAGGTTTTTTTTCCTTTGGGCGGTTTGTTTTTCGTCTCCATGGTCGAGGCGTCGCAAACATACGTCGCGAGAGGATAGTAACCATGGCATAGCATACTGATCAGTGGGAATATTTTGGCGCGTATTTCTCAACCAAGCATTTTTTCAATGCACTTGGTGGCGATATGAAGCCTTGATGTGATTTTTTTCTACTTGATTCCCAGCTCATTTGTACAGCACATGATTATGAATGACGCCTAGATGTTATCCAGATTGACATTTTGCCGATCGAATAAAACATATACTTTTTATTTTGCCAAAATCTGAAATTGAAAAGTCATGGCATCCATTTTTAGAGATTTTATTCTCTTTAAAGGGTTTGTTTATCGTCTCTATGGTCAAGCAAATGTCGTCGCAAGTGGATAGTAACCAAAGCTGTTCGTTGATCGCTGGAAAAATTGAACAATGAGGCGCCTGTTTCTCAACCAAGTAACTATATTTCTTATGTACGTGGGGGCGATATGCAACCTAGATGTGCTTTTCTTGCCTAATTGTACACAGCACGTGGAAATAAAAAATATAATTTAGTTCTGATGCTAATGAAATAATGGTATGACACTTTGCGAACAATTGAAAAAAAAACACTGAATTAAAAGAATTTACATACAATTTTTTAACCCAAGGTGTTTTTTGAATCCTATTGATAACAGAAATATGAATAAGCTGTCTACATAGGTAGATCGGAAACATTTTGTTGATCATGTAAAAATGTACTTAACTGAAAAAGAAGATAAAAAATCTGATCCGACACATGAACTGATCAAGAGCCTTTTCTTTAAATTAGATAAGATTGGACTGACGTGTTCATAAGTGAAAGGTATCAGTGAAATAAACTGATTTTAATGGACCAAAAGTGAAGGAATTCATTTTCGAAAGAATTTTCATTCAAGTAACACTAAAGCATGTCCAAACGTTCAACTTTTCTCTGTTGAAAAAAATATACAAAATTATGTTTTCTTCTAAAAATTGTTACTTCAGCCCAAATACACAACAGAAACGAATTTAGAAATGAAAATGGGAGCTTTTTATTTTAAACTAGCAGACCCGGTAAACTTCGTATTACCATGTTAAACTTAGCGTCCATTTTAAATTTTTCCTAGTATTATAATATTTATCAGATTTATGACATCATTTTGTTAAGTTTAGTACTTTTTATTACATCTGTCATATTTTAGACTGAGGTGTATCGAATTTTTGCCATTTAGTTGTTGAATTAATGCCATATTTTTGTCTTAATTTTGAATTTTTTTTGCTATATTTGTCAGATTTTTGTCATAATTTTGTCCTTTTTTTGTCATGTTTGAAATTGTTTCGTAAATTTATTATTAAATTTTTGTCATATTTTTATCACATTTGAGCCCCTTTGGAGCCAAAAGGGTATAAGTACACGAAAGCTTATTTGGAGAAAACAGGCTTTTAAGTTGTTGTGTTTGGCAATTTTTCATAAATTTTTCAAAAAAAAAAAATATTTTGCTCAAGAACGTAGAAGTTTGTATAAAATTTTCTAAAAATCTGAAAAAATCATCAAATATAGTTTGAAATATGAAGAATCGTTTGGAATCATAAACTCATAATCGACCATTTTGTCACTGATATCCCATGCCTCATCTGTCAGATTTTTGTCTAGTTTTTGTTATGTTTTGTCATTTTATAGTTAATTTCTATTGTCAATATTTATGCCATAATTTTGTCATGTTTGTTAGATTGCTGTCATTTTATTGTCAAATTTTTGTCATATTTGTCAGATTTTGGTCATACAAAATATTACCATAATTTTGTCATGTTTTCGCCATATTTATCATACTTTGTCATTATTTTGTCATTTTTTGACCACAATTGTTAAATTTTTGTCATATGTTGTCATCAAGAAATTTATATTCATCTTTTCAACCGTCCCCTTATGAATGATCGCATAGTATTGACGGTTTTCAAATCGGGATTTCTTTTCGAATTCCAGTTCACAGTTTTCGAAAATGGCAAAACTAAAATTATCAGCAACTTTAGCTGACACTGATTGAATGCTAAAGCTGCATTCACTGATCGAATGCAGTGAGTGACAAAAACGCCTAAGCGAAAAACGCTTTTGTAGCAGTCTAGTGAAAAAAAGTTAGTCGGGTTTACGAGTGAGCTTTTTGTTGACTGATAGACATATTTACAAAGCTTTTCGTAGAAACAAGGATTAAACAAGAATTTTTTTTTTTTTGAGGTCATTGGCCTTGAGAACCAAACAAAGGAAAAAAAGGTGTCAAATAAAAAAGGTAAAACATATGTTTATTGGCAAAAATCAAAATTATTTCTTAAATTTACTGTGTAAAAGAAAATATTGTGCCTTCTATGATCTCTTTGAATAGCAAACTGCATTTTTTGGCATTTTCTACTATTTCAAAGTTCCTAAAAAAATTTTCCTCTATCACTGAAAAGTTTGACCTTTGATTTTAATTACATTATCTGATTGATCCAATTGAACGACTACAAAGTAATGTAGTTGTGACTAGAAATCACTCAATTTAAACAAAACAAATTGTGCATTGAATTTACGAAATTTCAAGTTATTCTGAACTATTCTGTAGCCTTCAAATTTTATGATCACTGTTATTCTTGTTGCTCTGACTTGAATATTCTTAAATTTTCAGTATCTTTTAAAATCTTTTCCGCGCTTAATTAACAATAAATTGAGAAATCATATGTCAAAATATAAGAATACCTCCCAATTTTTTTTTTCGATAATTTAGATTTTGTAATGAAATTATGTTTTTAGAAATAATTTTGCTAATTTACTGAATTTACAATAATTTGAAACACTTTAAGCGGCGAATATGAAGCTTGAAACAAAATTGGAAATCTTCATGAGAAACTAACTTATTCATCATAATAAAAATCTTCAGATGATTTTTCAAACTTCACTAATTATTCACATGACATTCTTATGTGAAAATCGTTATGATCAAACTAAATAAAAAAAAAGTTGTGTCATGAATTCACTCAACTGGATTTCTACCGGTCTTTTGTCGGTCAAATGTAGTGTTTGAGAATCGTCTCGTATTAAAAAAAACTGTATTCTTTTCACTAGAAAATGTCAAAGTTTCCTCATAAAATTCAAAAGTATACATTTTTTTTGTGACGTGAATTCACTCATTTGTGACTGTTTTTGATCGCTTCTCAAAACAACTGCATTGGATATAAACATTTTTTAATTTGCTGGGATACAGATTTAACCTCTCTTCTAGAGTTCAATATGGAGTTTTTAGCCTTTTGACATGTTCCAACCTACCTGTTGACTTCTAGGACGTGGCCGGCGCCGTTATTGATGGTTCAAAAAGAAAGCATCAGTTTTGAAGATGGTGAATGTGATACCCAAATTAATGGCTTCGGTCAATCACGGAGTAGCAACCATTGCATTGACTATATGCAACTAGTTCTTCTAAGCCAAGCCTGCAAACATGAAACTCGAAAGGCATTGATCGTTGATAAAATGTTATTAAGGAATAAATTTAAAAAAACCTTGATTTTTACTGTCTATAGACTGTCCGAGGCATTTCGGGTTTAATGATTCAAGGTGGACGTGGAACTCATAATTTAATTTTATAGGACGCGACTCCTATTAAGCGTATTGTGCAATACGAGTCGCGCTCAAGAATATTCAAGCATGAGTTCTAACAGGGGTCATTCAACTCTGATAGAACTCAAGCTTGAAGACTATTGAAACGAAAATAGCTTGGACGATGACGAATCAATTTTCCCTGCCTTGGCAAGTTTAACGCTCTGCCCAGAGTTCACTACGCGGGAGAATACGGGTTCAAATACTGTACTGTGCAGTCAGTAATTTTTCAACATATTTCAAATATATAGTTTTTTTTTTCTAATTTTCTGACTTCCCTAACAATCTCATCATTGCTGATAGACTCATTTCCAATAAAGAAAAATAATAGGACTGAAGTTGAAGTCGTTAAAAAATATAGAGAATTTTTTCCATGAGATGTGTTTTTGAGCTTCTTATCATAGTTCTGAGTCAAGTTTTTAACTTGAATCACATATTTTGATGAGGAATTCTCAATTCGATCTCGACCAAAGGTTTTGACCCCCAAATCCTACCCCTTTCCTAGGACCATGATGCATGCCTTGAAAAAATACGAATTCCAAACAAATAAAATTTCATATCGCGTAATTTGTAACAAAGTTTAACGTAAAATCAAAACTTCCTATAATACTGGTTGATAAATTTTAAAAACTGTTTCAATTCCCGGTTTCATGTCTGTTTCTAATTACTTTATTTTTTTTCTCTTCTCCCATTCTAGTTTTGCGTGAAGAGTTTCGACTGGAGCCTCAAAACACTCGGGTGGCACAAGGAGAAACTGCCCTGTTGGAGTGTGGTCCTCCAAAAGGCTATCCAGAACCGGTGGTTTTTTGGCGAAAAAATGGCCAAACCATGGATCTGAGTAGCTCTAAAAGGTAGGTTTTTTTATCCTGATAAAATTTTCAACTTTCGAAAGTTCCACCAGCGATAAAAAAAAAAGTTGTAAAACAGATTCGCCTAATCGTTACCCTTTCTGTACTTGTCAGAGTTCGAATAGTGGATGGTGGCAATTTGGCTATCCAGGATGCCCGCCAGTCAGACGATGGCCGCTACCAGTGCGTTGCAAAAAACATCGTGGGAATCCGCGAGTCGACCGTTGCATTTTTGCGAGTACATGGTGAGTAACCTGCCCCATTCCAGAACAGCTCAATGGGCGGGATGCAACGAAATGCGTTCTATTTTAATCGAATTAATTCGCCCATAGTGAAACCGTTCCTGATACGGGGACCCCAGAATCAGACGGCCGTGGCCGGCAGCTCGGTCATTTTCCAGTGCCGCGTGGGTGGCGAACCAGTCCCGGATGTGCTCTGGCGAAGGTCAGCGTCCGGCGGAAATATGCCACTGGGTAAGTGCTCAATTAGTCGATACATACGGGACGAGAATCAATTGCTTTGTGATTTTTTTTAAATTTTTACAGAATTGGAATTATAAAACAATGATTTAAGGTCGCTGTTGAATTGCATTGAAAATTAAATTCTGATAGGAAGCTGGTCGCTTTAGATAAAGGTGCAAATCACAAATCAAGAACCTAAATCTAGTCGTTACTATTCTGCTGGCTTCATTGCATTTCATTCTCGTTTGGCAACAGATATTTGATTTTTTTTTTCAGTAGAATAAGAACAGGATTTATAATAATCAATCAAAACACTTGTCAAAAGTGTCTCCCTACCTTATCCTTCAACCCGCCCTCCCAATCCAAATTATTTGCTAGGATGCAGAGGTAACCTCGGCCCTAAAGCACACACTCATTTAATTCATCTCTTCATCTTGTTTACCTATCTATTGACTACTAGGACGTGGCTGGCGCCGTTATTGATGTTTAAAGAGAGATTATCATTTTTGTGCATTGAAAATTCCAAGCGCCTTTCTTTAAACCTCGGTGTAAAATTGATGGCCTCGGTCAATCACGAAGTAGCAACTTTTGGTATCGTGGAACTTGTTCTACCCAATCACATCAACGATCGTGGAGTTCGAAATGGCTTCTTTATTTTGAAATTCGTCATTATGAACAGTTTTCAAGCATTTCGAGTTCAAAGATTTGAGATGAATGTTAATAGTAAAAAACCTAAAATTGGCTTCTGAATGAAAAATACCTACGTTGCAAAATTTTAATTGAAAAAGTGTTGTTTTAATGCAGTACATTTACATTGCATTGAGAACTCCGATAAACACAAAATTCGAGATGAACGATCAACAATTTTCGAAAGATTTATACGTGTTGTAGATATGTCCTTTTTTAAATAGTTGTTCAGCTATGTGGTAAATCCCGGTTTACGCATTGTTTTCCAAGGCACGGCGGGACACCGCGTCCCCTCAGTTTGCTACACGGGGTCCAAGGGTACAATGGGAAGACTCATGATATACTCCATGTATACCTCCTACTCCTTTAACTCCACCTGGGCCGCAGACTTGGTTCCCACCTCGATCTTTTTAACACACTATTCTTCAATAGTGGGAGGTCTATTCGCGCTAGTGCGCTCCATAGCAATACTTATTGACGAGACCACTTTCAGCAAAACCTCTCATTCTTATGACTAGACCTCCAAACTCTCTTATAACGACGAGAACCGACATCGAGGTTGATCTCTCCTCTGTACGATTCAAGGTCCAATCTCTCCTCTAGCGATTCAAAATCTGACCTCTCCTCATAATGACTCGAGGTGACCACTTATACCCATGGCCGTAGGAACGGGGGGATTTTGAGGGTTAAACCCCCCCATGAGGATCCAAAACAGCAAGCGAGATATTTTACTCTACACTCAAAATTTTAAATTCAGAACCAAATTAATAAAGAGAAAGGTTAATCAAGAGTAACAATCTAGACTAAAAACTAATGCCAAAACCTCAAAAAACCCATTCCAAGTCCAAAATTCTGCTAAACTTTTTCAAAATTTTCTAACTTGGTCATCTAAATTCAGGTCTGAATATAAAATTTCGAATTTAATTAAACTCATTACGAAGGTTTTTATTCCATAAATTCCATAACAAAAATTGTATTCCTATTTTCGTATTTCGGATTCTATATCCTGTTCAGGATGATTTTCAGTTCGTATGATCACAAGAAATGAGAAATGAAAAACTGCTTTGAAATCCTGGTCCAAATTTGGTTTTTGCATTTCAACTCAAATCATGTTTTTCAGGATCAAATCAATTTTCAATATTTTGATAATGGTTTTCCGAATATATATAAAAAAAAGAAATTTTGTTTTATATTCAAATTCGAAGCTCTTGAACTTCATTCTTACACAAAATTGAAGAATTTGAAGTTTCGAAATGACAATCCAAATTGAAAAATTAAGATTCAGATTTTTGCGAATTTATATTTTAATTCTGATTCACAATAAAGATCCAAAATAATTAATTTAAATAGTGAATTTAGATTAAACCTGAACTACAGTACTTAAATAAAAGTTTCATGAATGAGGGTCCATTAAGTTGGCTCATAAAATTCTGATCTAAAATAAGATTCGGAAATCATATTTTTTGCACATTTCAGAAATCGTATGGAAACTCAAATACTAATTCAAAGCGTAATTTTTGAAATCAGGTGAGATTTAGAATGCAGGTTCAAAATTCAGAAAAACGGTTAATCTTATCATAAACTAGCTGATCCCATACGAACTCCGTTTCGCTTTCAACTTGGAATATGTCATAAACAGTTTGTCTGAAAGTCGATAGCCAAATATTTTCCAGATGCATTTCCGAATTAATTGTAAAGTTATAATTGCAAAAATATTTGACGAACACCTCTTCTGTCGTCTGCTACTTCATTTGAAATCAGGAATTGATTGCTCGTGCCAATCTTTGATATCTGAAGTCGATTGTCCGTCTCTGAAAACTACCGTGTGCAAATTTTCATCCCAATCCGATGTATAATAACGACGATATTTCAAAAATATTGTAAGGTTAATATGGACGACCCCATTGCCGGTCCCTTACGCTGAATTCAATACCTGAAATCGATTTATTGTACCTCAAAACTCTCGTGTACCAATTTTCATATAAATCCGATGTATAATAAAGACAATATCGCAAAAACAGTGAATAGTTAATATGGACGACCCCTTAGGCCGATCCCTGACTTTAATTTGGATAAGTGAATTCAATTGTTTGTCCCAAATAACTCCATGTGCCAATTTTCAACCCAATCCGATGTATAAAAACGGCAAGATGACTAAGATATTGAAAACTTAATATAGACGACCCCTTTAGCCAGCCCTTTTTTTAAATTTGATACCTCAATTTTTTACAAACATAATTTCTTAGGAAGCTTGAATTGATTTGGCCTAATATTTTTATCTTCAAAAGATTAAACTGCTTTTTTATCTTTTCCATCCGTTATCTAATGAAAATATCTTTTGAATATTATTCCACTTTTCAATATGGATGAAACTCACTTTGCATGTTTTCAATTGCATGTGTGTATTTTTTTCGCTTTTTAATTTCGCACTGTTTTATTATTAGTTTACCTTAAATGTTGGAAGTTCTACTAATAGTTTTTTGAAGTTATCGAAAACACCATTTTTATATTATGAAAAAGGTTTCCTTTGAGTTCTGTTTATTTTTATGGGCACACACATCCCATTCATAGATGGTAGAATCGGCCACATCGGTCATCAATGGTAACTCAATAGCTAGAAATTGGTCAGTGAAATTGAATTGTATAAAACTCAAAACCTCAAGTTTTATTATCTTATCAATTTATCTAATCCCCCATCAAAATTCCAATTGAAGCGTTAAAATCGCAGCCTTGAACTTATAACTCTAAATCTAAAAAAAAATCTTTCTGTATGAGGAATTCCAAAAATATAAAAAATGGTTGACCCTCAAAGCCCCCCAGCGGCGGTAAAGAGCACTTTGAAAGCCACTACTATTCTAGTCAATATATTTCTAACAGGCTAGTTGTATTTTTCAATCAAAATGTAGGCTTTTAATTGTATCCAAATATCTCGTACCGGTAGCATGTGCTTTGAACAGTAGAAGGTACAAAAAACACCCGCCAAAATTTTCACTTTCAAATTTTTAATGCTTAGCAAGCTTCGATTTCCTATCCAGTACATGTGAGCTCTGGATGGTCGTTTCTAATAGCCTGCCCTTGGTGATGGTGAAAATAATCCCGCCAACGAAATGAACGGAAACGAAAGTCGGTTCAGAAAATGGGTGCCATGACTTTTGGTTCGTGGGAATAAAACCGTTGTTGTATGGACGACCCTCTTCAAAAGGGGTCATCCGAAAATCTAAAAACATTTTTCATCATTCCTGGTCCTAATGAGCACCCATGCCAAATTTCAGCTCTCTAGCTCTTAAGGCAGCTGAGCCTATTGAAGACAAACATACAAACGAACAAACAAACGGAAATTACTTTTTATATATATAGATTTACAATCTACATATCTAAATTGTCAAGGAATTCAATAGATCATGAACATAACACATTACGGACGAAATACGAGATACCTTGCTTTTTTCGCTTGCAAACAGTGTGCAACACTTCGAAGTATAACTCGAATGGACTGAATTTAAGTGTTAAACTTTCTACGACAAAATTTCACACTATATTTGCCGCTTCTTATAAATAATAAATTTAGTCGAGGGGTTTCTAAGATTTAAAATGCCGAATTTCGGTGTTTCTCGTCATAGATTTCTTTGCGGTTCTTAATGTATTAAGATTGATTTTCAATTGAATTTCCGGATTTAAATTTTTAAAACAAAATTAGTTTGTAAATACTATTCAGCTGAAAATCACAAATTAAATGTAGAATTTGAGCTTTTTGTTTTATCTGAAAAAAACCAAATTTTATTTAAAAAAAATAATCCACAGGACTTTCATTATGGAATTTATTCTTTATAAAAAAAATAATGACTAGTAAAGAAATATCTTCACCTAAAAAATCTGCACATTTTTCTATATTTTCCCAGTGTATTGTTTGATATTATCCACACATTAAGGACACCAAAATTTGGTATTTCATGTTTCAGAAACCAATAGACAAAATTATGCTTATTTAATTTATAAATTTAAGTAACGGACAGTGTTCTGTAACATTTTGTAGAATGAGGTTTCATTATTAGATTCAAAACATTTGAATTAAGCTGTAAAGTGGAGCATACTAGTGGCTAGCAAAAAATCGAGATATCTCGTATTTGATCCGCAATGTGATATTATTGCAGCTTTTTAAGCCAAATTTCATACTCAAATCATTAATTTGGTTCAAGTTTGCATTAAGAAAACCTGATCCGAAATTCTGATGATTTTTATCTCTAAATTTTTTTGAAAATTTGATTTATTTTCACCCAAGGGGTAAAATCTTCAAATTTCCAAAATTTTTTTTGTCTTGTTTGATTTGAGTATAATACAAGTTTTTTTTTAAAGAAATAGAATTCTCTTCTTAAAAAATGTTATTTTATGCCCAAATCAACTAAGTTTGATCTTCTAGACTCTTAAACATATTATAAGATTTAAACCATCGATAAAAGCGAATTTAGCTCACCTTTTAGGTTGAGGGCCAATTTTCTAAAGTAGCGAAACTTTTAATGTCAAAGTACTTAAAAATGAATAATCGTACAGTAGCAAACAAAATTTGTTTTAATGTTTTTTGTATTCGTGCATTGTTGGGCAAAAAATCATACATGAAAATCAGTCACCAACCCCCCCATGAGTCGGATCTTCCTACGGCCCTGCTTGTACCCTTCCTCTTGTTGATTAAGGGCCTGATCCCTCCTCTTACGTCTCGGGACCCGACCCCTTATCATAAAGACTCGGGGTTAACCATACAAACCTCTCTGCTTAAAGATACGAAGACGTCATCCTGCTCCGACTCTAATGGCTCACCCGGCGTTGAGAGCCACTCTACCCGTGGGTATTCCCCGATCGTGGAATAACCCTTTCCCAACGATTTCCACTGCGAAGAAGGTCATGTCTTATCCTCACTGCTTCAGAACCGCTCTACTCGGATACTCCCCGAAGGTGGAGCATCCTACACATGAACGCGGTACATCCACGGCATGCGCTACGCAGAAGGTGTTGCCTTACCTTTGTATCTTCAAGCCATGGGGTCGGACGCACACTACTTGACAGCCCTCCGTCGATGGGATCAGTCTACTCCGATGGTTGTCCGGTCTTATTTATCCACTTGGCTGGCAACTCTTGGATTTTCGGCCCGCGGCTTTTTCTGCCCATCGTGTGACAGATGAAGAGCAGTTTGTCCTGGACTCGCGCCTGTCACGGCACACATTCGGAACTTTGAACGCTACGACTCGGATGTTTCCCGACGGTGACGACATCCTACACTGACTCGAGAGGCTCGCCCGGCATCGATAGCCTCTCTACCTGTGGGTATCCCACGACAGTGGTTAACACTTTCCTGCGAGGTCCGTACGAGGAAGGTATAGTATATATTCACGCAGTTTCCCTCTTAGGAAGCGACACTACTCGGATATCCCCCGACGTTCCCCAACGTTGTATATCCTAAACACGATGATGCCTTATCTTTGTAGCTTCGATCAAGGGATCGGACGCATACTACTCAGATGCTCCCCTTCGATGGAGTCATCCTACACTGTTCGCGGACTGCCGTTGATTCGAGCTCCTCTGTAGGGCAGTCATGTTCCGGGTGAACTCATCGATGTCCGTATGCCAATTGTTGGGATCCGCGCACATCCGTGCCACGTTGTCTGCTGTCGTGTCGGGCCAGCAGTCGGCAAGAATTTTGGTATGTACCGCCGAAAACCTCGGCCAGGCAAACACCACGTGTTGGGGTGTTTTTTTCAACGTCCCCAAAATCTGGGCAATATGGCGAAGCCACCTGTCCAAACCGGTAGTGGTACTTCATGAAGCATCCATGACCAGTCAGGAATAGCGTCATATGGAGGTCCACTTCACCGTGTCTTCTTTTGATCCAGCTCCCAATGTGCGGGATCAGACGATGGGTCCTTCTTTTTCTCGCTGAGCTGTCCCACAGCTGCCGCCAGTTGGACATCGAGTCCTCATTGGCGAGATCTCGTACGTTGGACGAGATGCGTATGACGCCCGCCACTACGCAGGCGACTTCGGACGACATGATCCGGTATTCGCTGATAACCCGAAGGTACATCAGCTGATGAACGCTGCTAAGGCCCTGCAGGTTGCAGTTTCTTCCCAGGGCCTACCTCCAGGCCGCTGCTCCGTATCGAAAAATTGACGTGGTCACGTTTGCCAGTATCCTTCTTTTACTACTGCGGATTGCCGAGGAGTTCTAGTGCGGCCGTGGCCATAGCCTCTCTCTTACATACGTAATCGACATGACTCGTGAAACTGAGTCTGTCGTCTATCATCACGTCTAGGTACTTGATTCCGAGTGTTTTAATGTTTTAACATCTAAATAAACACAAATCATTTTATCCTTATTTGAAAAGAAATGCAACTCAGAGATACACACGATTCGTACAAGAAACTGATTTAATATTTTTTTCAACTACAGGTCGTGTTCACGTTCTGGAAGATCGCAGCCTCAAAATCGATGACATCACCGTCGAGGATATGGGAGAGTACAGTTGCGAGGCAGACAACGCAGTAGGATCGGTAACCGCTTCCGGGAACTTGATTGTACATTGTAAGTATTTTTTTTTTAATTATAAGCTTCCGTTGTAAATATGAAATTTTGAATCATAATTCAACAGCCCCTCCCAGTTTCATCGTTCGACCGAAGAACCAAATAGCCGAACTCGGTTCGGAAGCACTGTTTGAGTGTCAAGCAACCGGTCATCCACATCCGACACTGTTTTGGTCCTTGGAAGGTAATCGAACCCTGCTGTTTCCGGGAACTCGTTACGGTAACGTTGAAATAACTGAAAATGCTGACGGAACTAGCATTCTTTCTGTGATCAAGATCGATCGAATGGATAACGGGAAAGTGGTTGTCTGTAGCGCTGTTAACAACGTTGGAAGCGTTAGCACCCGGGTGGTATTAAGTGTAAACTTACAGGATGATCGACCTCCTCCGTTGATAGTACAGGGACCGGTTAATCAGACTTTACCTGTCAAATCGGTAGCGGTTCTGCCTTGTCGAGCTACTGGAGTACCTGCTCCAGTAATTTCTTGGTATAGAGAGGGTATACCTATTTTGACTTCTCACAGGATCAATATCACTGACTCGGGAACTTTGACGGTATCAGATCTTAGCAAAAACGATGACGCAGGCTTGTATACATGCGTGGCAAGCAGTAAAAGTGGAAAATCTACGTGGAGTGCGATGTTGAAGGTGGATACTCCTACAAACCCCAATATCAAATTCTATAGGGCACCTGAGACATCCACGTATCCGGGACCTCCGGGGAAACCCCAGGTGACGGATGTTTCCGAGAGTACGGTTACAATTTCTTGGGTCCGAAGCAATGCCGTAGGAGCCTCAAGTTTGATGGGGTACATTGTAGAGATGTTCGGACGAAATGCCACAGATGGTTGGGTCGAGATCGCGAATCGCTGGCTGGACAACAGTTTCACCCAGAGAGGTCTGCTCCCTGGAATTACGTACTACTTCGTAATTCGGGCGGAGAATTCCCATGGTATTTCGCTGCCTAGTCCACTGTCAGAACCAATAATGATCGGAATGGTAATATTTGTATTTTATTGAACGCTATAGCAGTTTTTGAACCTTAGGAATACTTACAGAATGAATTGAATTCGGGACTGGATATGAGCGAAGCCAGGGCTAGTCTACTTTCAGGCGATGTCGTGGAGCTTATCAATGCTACATCGGTAGATTCAACCTCTATGAAACTTGTTTGGGAGGTAAATTTCCCTTCGGTATTCACCGTCAGTTCTTTCAATACATTTCCAAATTTCAACTTTCAGATCATCAATGGCAAATACGTTGAAGGGTTCTACATCTATGCTCGAAATGTAGACGAAGATTTCGAAAAGTCTTACAGAGTTCTGACAGTTCTAAATGCTGGGAGTGTCTCTACTTGTACCGTTGGGGGATTGCACAAGTTCACCGATTATGAATTCTTCATCGTTCCTTTCTACAGAACTGTTGAAGGAAAGCCATCAAACTCAAGAATTTCTCAAACTCTGGAAGACGGTACGTTATCACTGCAAAATGAAACAAATCTTTAAATAGTTCTCGATTTATTTGATTTTTTTTTTCATCACAGTTCCTTCTTTACCACCAACTGGCATGGAAGCCTTGCTGCTGAATTCTTCAGCCGTTTACCTGAAGTGGAAACCTCCTCCGAGCAAAGCGATTAACGGCATCCTACGAACATATCACATACTGGTCCGAGGATTAGATCTCCGGTCCAATTACACAAAAATCCTGAGCAACGTTACCATCAATGCCACAACCCCAAATCTGATGCTAGCAAACCTTACGGAAGGAGTCACCTACACGGTCAGCATAGCGGCCGCCACTTCTGCCGGACTTGGACCATTCAGTAATCCGGCGACTCTGCGGCTAGATCCGATCACCAAACAGCTGGATCAAAGCTCCCATCGGTATCCGATCAATCATGACAACATGGATGACATTTTGACCAAACCTTGGTTTATCGCCGTCCTAGGGACGATCCTGGCCCTGATGATGCTTTCCTTCGGGGCCATGGTTTTCGTCAAGCGGAAGCAGATGCTGTTGAAGCAGTCGGCACTGAATTCGCTGAGAAGTAAGTATAAAGTACTACGCAGAATGGAATAACAATTTTTCTAATCAAGACGTACGTATAAGAAAAAAATTAAATACCTACTATTAAAGTTATATTTTTATGACATAAACATTAATACCTGACCTGCGTTCAACTAAGGTTATCAAAGAAGATTTTTTCTACGAATGTACCAGTAGACTGAGTCGTTTTGAGGTCAATTCTAAATTTTTCAAACCCTGGAGTCTGAAAAGCTTCGTTTTGGTCCATAATTTTCTGCAGAAATAAAAAAAAACGTTTACATGAAAAAATTATGTACTGAAAATTCAACATCATCCTGCTTATGGTTGTTGTGCCAATTTATAAATTCTTCAAGGAAATTTTCCACTGCACAACTTTTTTTTTTTGTTTCGATTATAGTCGTTTTACCATCTTTATGGCATTCGCGACTTTATCAACGTTGCAGTTGGCGGATCGTTATTGAAAAACTTATCCGGTACAACTGCGTTCGATGTTTGCTCTTGGGCTCGAACTCGTGGACATCGGCTCAGGAGACAACAGACTTGCCAACTGAGCTATATCACAAGCCCTGACTGCACAACTTTGTCGAAGACCGTAACTTTGTATCTTATTAAAAAAAAAAAAAAAAATTAATAGGTGTTGAATGGGGGCATGTCCTTTGCTTGGTATTGAAAAACAATAAATTCAAATGGCATCACTGCTGAGTGCCTGACGAGAAATTGCATGACTACTGTTAAACTCAGGGAAGCAAATCGAGCAGATCTGATAATGATAACTGGTTTATCACTTGTGTAACACTTAGCGATAACTATGAGAACGCGATGACTTCTGATCCCTTTCCAATGCCGATCAAGATAACTCGTCCGAAATTTTTTTCTCTCGGTCAGTTCTAGTTCTGAGAATATTCCCCGACAAAACTGGAAGCAATCGAAAAAACAAACGCACAGAGAGTGCTTTTCTAGCTTTTTACGTCCATTTTGACTCTCCGCGCCCTCAACTCCATGCGAAATAGTGAGAAATTCTTTCTCGTCCGGGAGCGATAACTTATCCTTAACGTTATAAGAGACGATAAATTTGAATCGGAACGCACAACTTATCGAGAGCAAAAATGAAGGTGATAATCGCTTGTATAATGTTCTTGCGGATTAAAATCTCTCTCACGGGTGTTTTGATCGGCAAATTCTATCGAAGGATAACGATTATTGGATTCCCTGCTGTTGATGCGAACTTTGCCAGACACCAGCAGTGATGTAAATTGAATTTATTGTTTTGAACTATTTTGCCCAATTAAATACGATGTTTAAATCTTCAACAAAGTTGTTCAGAGAAATGTTCCATTGAAAGATTTTAAACTGACAAAAAATCCATAAGCAGACTCCGTTCCACAGAAGAAACAAAAATGATGTTGAATTTCCAGTACAAAATATTCAATTTTCCCATACAAACCTAATAATTCAAATTGACTCATGTTACTTCAAAATTACGTTACGTGACTTTAAAATTCTACAAAAAATCATGGATGAGTTTTAAACCAAAAAGATGCTTTTTAAACCCCACAGGATTTGAGAAACTTAAAAATGAACCCAAATCGACCCAGTGTAATGGACCATATATTCATATAAATGGATTTTTGAAAAATGAAATTTTTTCTAAGTAGCTTTATTCGAGCTTTAATTATTTTAATCGATCATTTTTTTTTTACTTGAACTACTTCCTCATCGTACGAAAAATATCAGCACTTGTAGCAGTCTTTAAAAGTTTGTATTCTTTTTATCTCATTGTTGAAAAATTTTAAAAAACAAATTAAATAATTTTTTAAGTACTTTGAATCTTTATTCTGATTAAGTCATTATAATTTAATTATTTTCTTCACTCAAACTGCCAAACTATTTTAAATTCAATTCTTCTTATGAAAACGACAATTTCCTTCAGTGCTCAGTGCAACTATGGGACAAAAAATGATTTCCAAAGCATCATGTAAGAAAGCTTGCAAGAAAAAAACGTGAAATTATTAACTCTGACCATATGAAATTACAATTTATAATATAGTTGATTGAATTTCATAGAAAATACAAATTCGCATAGATTTATTTATATTTAGATAGGTTTTAACAACATAAATTGCATATTATCTTTAAAAACGAGAACTTTTTTTGTTTATCTACAGTTTCGACTAAAGCAGATTAAGACACATAAATCACTACACTTAACGCTCTAACTTAACAGTTAAACGATTAAAAATTTCCTTTTTTGACGACCGGCAGTTAAAAAACTTCGAATTTGAGTTATTGCTCATCTTTTGTTGTGCAAAATTTTCATATAAAATAATTATGTATAGTTACAAAATATTCGAAATTTGAGATCTACTTTCAGTTGTAAATATTTTCATTTATTTACAAAAAATACTGACATTATTGACAAGACTTAAAAAAAGAGAAGAGATTATGTTGAAACATGACTGCAAGGTTATCGTAAATTCACGACATGTTTTCTTTTGAATTGGTATTTCCTCCAATAAAATAGCCTACACTCGATATGAAGATTGCGTTAAATTCCAGTATTTATTCCATTTCAACTTTGCAGTCATGTCATACAAACTCTTAAACTTGATAATTTCAACTATCTTTGCTACTCTAAAAAATAAATTAAAATATAATAGGAAACGGATTCCGAATTTTGATTCCAATCCTGATCCTGAATCTGATATTAAGCTAGGTCCAGATTACAACCCCGATCCTGATTCAGGACCTGCTTTTGGTTCTGATTCTGAATCAAATCTTGGCCAAATCTTTATGCTGATTCTGGATCTTGATCTCTATTCTCTATTCTGATTTAGATTCTGATACTAGATAATGATCCCGATATCAATTCGGGAAAACAAATCCTGAAATCAGTATTGGACCTCAATCCCGGATTCAAATTGCATTCCTGATCTTGGATCTTGATCTTGATCACAGATCCTGACCACAGAACCCGATTCTGGGTGATTTCAGATCATGGTCTTGTATACAGGATTTCAATTCTGATCCTGAATCGTTATTATTAAGATAATGATACCCGTAATTGATTCTGGATCAAAATCTCGGATTTAGGACTTTTTACGGGTTCAATTTTGATTCAGGGTCCTTATTGAAAAGCTTATCCCGAATTTTAATATCTTAACTCCGATGATTGTCCTGGATACTCGAATTCTGAACCTGAATCTAGAAACAACTCCCGCGTCCTGGTTCTGTATCCCTTTTTCATCTTAAATTCTTATCCTAAACCATGATAACGTATTCCGAATATGGACCCTGACGCTGGTTCAGGATCCTGATTGAGATCTCCGCTTTCTTATTCTTTTTTTAAGAGATTTCTCATCGTTAATTCGATCTTCGGTTGTATGTTTTCCTATAAATCGGAAAAAAATTATTGTTACCGAAAAAATATCAAAGTTGAAAATATTTCATGAAAAAGAAATTGTGTTAAATGACACAATACCTTATCCCGCAACATTCCGCTATTTCAACAGGTAGGACCGGGAAAGATTACACTAGATTACATTATTTTGAACCAAGAAAACTCAAGATCACTTTCAATGTGAAAGCGGGCGCTGAATCCAAAAAATAAATTTAAATAAATCTCGGTAGGAAAGTTTTAGAGTTATGCTTTAAATATAAAATTTTGGAGGAATAATAAATGTACTTGTACTTAGATTCAAATACCTTGGACTATATTGAACTTATTTTAAATTTCTTTTTTGTAAACTGAAGGTGAATGAATTTGGTTTTAAACATTTGAATTTCACTTTTGCGAATGATCAACAATTTTGTTGATATCAATGAATAAGTGATCAACAAATTATGAATTTTTTTTCGTCATAGCGAAAATTGTTGTTCATCGACAGTTTTACGCTCAATGGTGCTATTTGAAAAATCCTGATTTTCTATGGATTTTCTTTAAATGCCAAAACAAAACAAAGATTTCAAGTGGTTATTTATCAAAATCGGTTGAAAGTTGAAGAAGTTATGGGTGTTTTACAAGAATAGTAATATTCAAATTTTTGAATAATTTAACGAATCGCAGTGTACTTATTCTAGTATATGACGAATTAAATATGATAAATCTCACTCGCTCTTATATGAAATTGGTCATTATCTTATCAGAAGGGGTTGCTAGAGTTTCAAACGTGAATGGGATTCTAAGGTATTTTATCCGGAGGGAGCAAAAAATACTGGTATTTGATTAATAAATGAACTTGACCAAGAAGCTATTGCGATTCAAAGATTGTATTTTTGCGGCAAATTTTCGTCTACCCGCAATGAGTATATTTTACGCAGCGAAAACGCAGCAGTCAAGGTTGCCAAAATCACAGAAACATCTGTAATTTCACAGAATTTAGAGCAAATTTTTATAACAGAACCTGTTTCACAGAGCACAGAATTTTGAAATATTCATAGATTTCACAGAATATTTGAATTTTCAAAGGATTTTCAAAAATATATTGTTTTTACCAATATAAAGTTTTGGTCCTTACTTTAAATAAGAACAGTATGATGAAATTCGTCATATTAATTGATTATCCCCAACTAAAATATAAAAAAGACCCAAATGATCTTGAATTTTCAATAAAATTAGAAGTAATTGCATCACAGAAAATCATCACAAAATTGTTGGGTAAAATCACGGAAATTCAGAATATGTATGGACTTTTTGTTATAATTTAAGATATTTTAACATACTACCCTAGGAGTATTAATTTATATCTCATTTTGATATGCGAAAATTGAATATCAAAATATCTCATCTTGATATAATTTGGTTTATTTCTTCTGATAGGAGAAAGAAAACACAAGCTTTTTTCTTGATTTTTGTTGAGCAATTTCAAGGTTTTGAGCAAATTTGCTCAAATTTTTCCTGGATTTCGGTTAATAATATTGAAATCAAATTTCTGGACTTTGCTGAGTTTTTTTTTATTAAAAAGTCCAAATTTGTCCGGCCCGGATAAGCCCTGAAAAAATTCTGGCAATTTTACATACATATATGTGTATTTTTTCCTTTTTTATATAATTGATGTCTCTTCCGTGTTCGTAAATGTTGTAAATGTAGGTACGTTTAAAGGCCTTTATTTTGATTGAACAAAGTAATCTGAAGCTTATTTTTATTTACGAGAAATAAAGAAAAAAAAAACTTAATATTTTAACTTGGTGCTTATCTATATTTGAGGATATTTGTTCCATTCCTCAGCTACATCCCAAAACTGGAATGTCTTACTCAGATCAAATGTTCTAGAAAAACTTGTCAAATAGATCACAACAACAAACCTGTTATCAAAATTTTTTTTCATGAATATAACTTTTTGAGTTATAACACTTGTTTTTGGAAAATCCAACAAAATGTGACATGAAGATCTTTTTTTTCACTTTGAAACTTTGCTTTTTCCCCAGGAACGGGTCAACCCAGAAGGGGCTGCCCAGCAACACCCAGTCCCTGGTCTAAAGCCACGGGGACTAACGGGTTTGGGCGCTCAAGGCCTCTTTTGTTCCTGGGTCTCAGGGCGTATGTTAGGCTGGGGGAGTTTTCGGATGGGTGGATTCCTCAGTAGAATGTTACCTTGGTTTAAAGCTGGTTTATTCGGCGAATTCTTGCTGTCGGGTGGAAAGCACACGGGATCGGAATGGTAGCGGGGCAATCGACCCACTCGGTCGATCGTCTGGGTCGCCACCATGCGTCGGGCGACGCCTGGATGGAACGGGAGGAGCGGCGCGGCACCACGCACCAAACTCACGGCTAGTTCGGTCTCTCTCCTCGGTTTGGCACGGCACGCTTTTGACTAGGCGTACCTCGGTCTTTAGCTGGATCGATCGTCGGGATGAGATGGGGGCGATAATGCGGTACCACGCACTACCGGCTGGATGATGCGGTTCTGTCTCTCTCGACTCGTTCGGGACGGGCAAACCAGACTGACCAACGCAAGCGTAATGCAGGGTCACGCACACAAAGCTGGTCGTCGTTGATCTCGTTCGCGCTGCTGGCTTGGCAAGCTTGTTTGGAGCACACCTCGGGCTTGGATGAGATGCGTACGGTAAAATGATTGAGCCACGCGGAGTGCGGACACGCACACAAGACTGCTCGCGGCTCAATCGCGCTGGCGGCTGGCACACAAAATCACTGAACCACACACTGCACGGTTTGTCGTTCGGACCGTTTTGGATGTTCGTCCACACACTTTGCGGAGCGCTTGCTGGATGCGTCCGTATACTTTCGCTGCCGGGAACCAAGAGCCCTGGTGAATCGTCTTGCCTCACCAAGAAACCTCCGCGTCTCGATGCTAGGCTATGCGTTCTACTAGAACGCATGTATTTTGAGGCGTTGCGTATGTAAGCCGTCCATCCCTTGTGCGTCTTGATTGCGTCTACTCTTCGCTGGCCACGTGTTTAAATTTGAATACGCCGTTGCGTTGCCTTGAGCTAGCTTTTTATAATATTTATTCCTAGCTCCAACCCATCAATAAATATAAAAATAAAATTAAAGCAAAACAAAACAATGTTACCGAATTGGTAACAACTTTTAAAATTTTCCCTCACGAAAAAATTCTAAGGATATTAAATACTACATCATGTCAATCGTAAAACTATGATATAAACTTCTTAATGCTACATTTTCAGATCAATAGTAAGTACTAAATTTTTTTTTAGAAAATGATCATTACTTAGCAAGAAATTATTGATATTTTTCCAATAACTAAAATTTATCCAATAATTTTCTAATAACAAGGCATTCATCTTAAAATTTGAAAATTGCGCCTTTAAGCATGGCCGTAGGAAAGAGGGGGGGAAAGGGGGTTTGGGGGTTAAACCCCCCATGAGGGTCCAAAAAATGTCAAGCAAAATGTTCTAACACCTAAACCTCAAAACCTTATCCCAGGTCCAGAATTCTACTAAAGACTTTCAAAATTTTTCTCACTTGTTGATGGATATTTAATGACTGTACTCGAAAAACGCTATCAAAATTTGTTGCCTGTTACCTAATTGTGGATTCTGTTTCCAGTTTATTATTTTTGATTTTCAGTTTGGTTCATAATTGGGACAAAATCCTGGTTCAAATCTTGGTTTCACGTTCAAAACTAAAACTAGATCCACTTTTCATGTTCGAAAGTCATCATCTCGGAATATTAAAAAAAATATTTCAAATAACAAACCATTTTTAATATTTGGATATAAAATATTTACCTTAATTCTTATGCAGAGTTGAAACATTAAATAGTTCCATAATGGTGATCCAGAATAAAATATTAGTGTTTCTATATTATGAATTTTCATACAGATTCACTAGTTGAATTTCAAATAAATAATTGAAGAAAAAATTCACATTAAAAAATCAAAGATTCAAATTCAAAAAAGAGATTTTTGATGAGGGTTTCTGTCTGTTCTATTCTTAATAATTGAGATTTTGTTTTGTAATTTATATTCAGAAAATCGATTTCAAATTGGGAGTTCCAAATTTATATTCAGGTGAAAACTGCAGATTTCAAATTTGGAAATAAAATTCAAAATTACCTTGAAGGACCACAATGAAGTTCATCCCACGAAAACGCTTCTAGTTCATCTACAGAATCATGTGTCGTTTTTACTTTTAGAGCATATAATCTTAAAATGTATGATTAAATTAAGAAAATTGGTTCAAGTATCCCCTTTCTCCCCTAATGTTTGTGCATTTGCCTTATCAATAATTGGATAAGGTACTCCGGGGTAAGTGTAGACGATGGTTATTAAAACAACACTGTCCATTATTTTTAAAAATTTGAATGCAAAATGTTCAATTAACTTGTAATCTATCCAATAACTGTGAAAAAGATACGAATCTGACAATAACGGATGCTAACAACGACTTTTGGGAATTTTTTATATTTTCAACTACGATGTCGATTTGATGTGCATCTTTTTCAAATTCAAATTTCTCGTAAAATAGTTGGATTTTGACGAAAAACGCTACATTGCAACAATCCTTACATTCGAAACAACCAGTTGGGAAAAAACGGCGGTTAAAAATTAAGAAAAAAGAGTTTATTTACAAAAAACTTAAATTTTATCTACAAACCCTACCTGGGGTAAGTGTGGAAGGCTTTAGACAAACTTGATATTTACAAATTTTTTCGATTTTCTGTCTTTCATCCAAAACAATTTATTTATATTTGGCATTCGGATTAGAAAAATTGGATGAAGTACTTTGTTGTTTTGGAATAAGTATATATTTCCGATAAAGTCGGATCTCGAGTGTTGCAACATAAATAACACACAATAGTCATTGAAAGATGCCTTACTAAGAGTACCATCAACTTTTTTCAAAATTTTGGACGGCTCGAGCAATAAAGTTACGTATTCAACCAGGAGAACAAAAATTACTTGAAAATTTCCTAAGAATTCATCCTGTAAAGCGGAGTAAGTGAAGAGACCATAACAATTTACGTGATAACTTTTCTCGCTTTGCTTATCTCTTCAGCGTTTGTAAAGAGCATGTTCTGCATAAATAAAAAAATAAATGTTCTGCATAAAATTGAACGTTATTTTATCAAAATTGATCCACTGCTCATTTGTTATGATTTTCTAAAGATGAACTAAACAAAAAACCGTCACCACTTACCCCGGTGTACCTTATACTTAGATAAACCTTCAAAAAAGAGTGTCATTAAATATCATTGAGGTACACTTTTACTAAGGGTGTGCAAAGGAACGCACACTTTTGCACGTCGGAGAGAAAAGAGAAAAATAAACATAAACAAGCCCTGCGTCGCGACTCGGCGTTGTCAGGGAGCTTCATTTATCCTAGGCAAAATGCGTCGTGAAAATGGTTGGTAGTGACGTCACATCTGTCATGGTAACTATGTTTACGAAGAAAACTACTTTTGCAACGTTTCTTTCTCATCACCTTTCTTTCCACCACGTTGATTAAATATAACTGTAGGTCAAGTTAAAAAAAAACTGTCAAAAACCCTTAATTAATACCTCGATGGAAAATTCTCGAAATTTCTACATTTGACACTTAGTAAAGAAATGAGAATTGAACTCAAGTGGACCTTCGACTACCGTATCACGATGCCAAACAACTCAGCCACAGAGGCATAAATTTTAGAAAAAAAAATATCCCTGATTCTATGGATTTCCTGAACCCAAGGGTAACATTTTGGACTACTGAAAAAATTAAAGTTGATGACTGAAAAAATTATATTAAACCATTGCTTTGAAAATAGGGCATTATGAAGTTCATATGATTTCAACGATTGGCATATTGAGATAAATATTCATGTCGTAATTTTTTCATGTGTTAATAGATAGTCACATTTTGTTGAATTTTTCAACCAAACTCCAAAAGCCCCAAAAAAAATTGCCATATTTTGTAAACTATTTAACAGCAATAATGTTTTGCTCCATTTGGCACATTCTACTAGAGCATTAAATCTTTGTGAAACATTCCAGCTATGATGTGAAGAACAAAGTCTCCCCAGTGATCAAGTCAAATCAATTCCCCTTAACATTATACTTTCAACTTGAGTTCATATTTTTTGTTAAATAGTAGTACATTTTTTATAATTTTAAAACAAGTTTCTAATGAAAAAAAACCCTCCTCCTTTCTCCTTTTAGGCCACCACAGTTCCGGTGGGCACAAGTTCCCAACACTCCCTCAAAACAACGACGGCTACTGGAGCGACCCGAACATTCTATGGCGCCAACCCGGACCCGGTCACACGACGAAGGACCACATCCAAGACTACGCACCGGTTTGCAATGAAGGCGGAGTCGGAGTAGGAGGAGGAGGACAATCGAGCCTAGCCATAGATCATCACTATCAGCAGCAGAACAAAAATCTTGTCAACAGCAACAACAACAACAATACTGGAAGAAGCAATAGGTTTGCTGGTGGATTAGACTACGGCGAATATCCGAGTGACTATGCCGAGGTGTCATCGTTCGGGCAAGGAGGTGCTCCTCCGTCTGAGGAAGGAAAGAATTCTTCTCAGTACAGTGGAACCAGATCGCCGGCTCCATATGCAACGACAACGCTAATTGGAAACTCAAGATTTATTACCACCTCATCTTCGAATGGTGGCGGTGGCTACGGGAATATGTACTACAGTGGGGATCTGTATCCGGTGGTCGGAATCAACGGCAATCGTAACGTGTACTCGGAGTCGTATTTCAATCCGGCAGAAAAAATCAACATCACCGAGAACAAGCTGGCATCGCTGAATGTGGTCGCTTCTGGGATGGGTTACCAGTTGGTTCCGAATCATAGCAGCAGCAGTGCCAGCAGTAGCAGCAGCACCGGAGGAGGAGGAAATGGTGGTCAAGGGCGACCGGAAATGGGCAAAATCTTCAACCCGAACAATAGCAGCAGTGCCAGCCAATCGATGCCGCAGACGCCGTTCGGAACGATAAGGAAAAATCGCTTCAAATTAGCGAGAACACCGTTGACCAACCAGTTGAGGATCAATTTTGGGACCGCAGATAGGGGCGGCGACAACGAATATGGTAATCAAGCTCAGCCAAACCAAGCACAGTCGAATCAGGCGAGTCCCCGGAAGAAAATGTCCTCGCTCAACAATCTGGGAGCCAAAGAGCAGCTGTACATTAAGGTGGGAGAGATGAATCCACCCACAAGGGGAGGAGTTGGAAATCACAACAATAACAACAACAACAGCAGCAGTTGGAATGGTCACCTGGCCAATCTTCAGATCTACCAGAACGCTGCCGAGGTCGCAGAAGACCCGGTGTACCATCCTACCGGAAACCGCAGCGTCATTAGCTATCGCTCAGCTTCCGACTTCGATTCAGATGTCCTTTTGGGTGGCCCAGGGGATGGCGTCTGATGGGACGAAAAAGAGGGGCAGGTCCGACCCAAGCCAAGGTTGACTATTTATAATAACTTATTCTAGAATTGGGATCGGGGGGTGGAGAACCGCAAATTGAACCGAATCTGATAATCGGCTCGGAACGTGCCCTTTCTCTTTGCTTAGGAAGACTGACTGACCGAACGTACCGCAATTCGAAAATTCGAACTCGAATGTAGGATTGTGTTTTTGCGAGTGGGTGGCTGGAAGGGTTTGGGGGATGATTTGTGTTAGGGTTGATTTGTGACTTGGTGTGGATTAGCAACTTGTGAGAGTTGGTATCCTTCGAGCAAAGGATTGCAGCAGCACAATCAGGTTAAATGGAGAACCGCAAATGGAAAGCCCTGGATGGTGGTTTGCACAGACATAGTTAATGTTTGAATGTTTTGTTTCATTTAGGTTGCCAGATAGCCCGGTTTTATCCGGGTTTGTCCGGATATTTAATACAAAATTTGTAAACAGTCCGAAGTCCGGATGCCCGGATTTATTTAAAAATGCCAGGAATTTGTACTGATTTATTCCCTTTTATTTGGAAAATCACACAAAATAAAACAAATTATGATCTTAATTTTTTTTAAATGTCTGCCTTCAAACCAAAATTTTTTGAGCAAGTTTTATCAGTATAATCAAGAAAGGTTTTTCGGAAGCTTTAAATACGATTTAAACTCTGTCGATTAGATCTGATAAAAAAAATTGTTGCCAATTTCTTTTTGATTTTTGTTTAGTAGTAAGTATCTGGATTTTGAAAAAAATTGCCCGGATATTGCCCAGATTTATGGTCGTCAATAAAAAAATATCCATCATCATAATTTTGTACAATTTTGACATTTTTAAAAAAAGGTCAAATATTTAAAAAAATATATAAATTTTAATTATTTCGAAAATTTAATTTTTTTTTACAAATAAAAAAAATGAAAATTTTATAAATTTTAAACCTTTAAAACACTTGAAACTTTAAAAATTTTAAATTTTAAAAAAATTAAAGCTCCTAAAAATTCAAAAATTTTAAAAATTAAGAAAATTTTAAAATTAAAAAAAAATAAATTTAAATGAAATGAAAAATTAATAAACATTTAAGAATCTTTAAATTTTTTTAGTTTTGAAAATTTTTTAAGATTTTTAAAATTTTCAAAATTTTGTCAAAATTGTCAAAATTGTCAAATTTGTCAAAATTGTCAAAATTGTCAAAATTGTCAAAATTTTAAAAATTGTCAAAATTTTAAAAATTTTAAAAATTGTCAAAATTGTCATAATTGTAAAAATTGTCAAAATTGTCAAAATTGTCAAAATTGTCAAAATTGTCAAAATTGTCAAAATTGTCAAAATTGTCAAAATTGTCAAAATTGTCAAAATTGTCAAAATTGTCAAAATTGTCAAAATTGTCAAAATTGTCAAAATTGTCAAAATTGTCAAAATTATCAGAATTGTCAAAATTGTCAAATTTGTCAAATGGTTTGAAATTTTTTTTAACTATTTAAAATTAAAAAGTTAATTTTGACAATTTTGACAATTTTGACAATTTTGACAATTTTGACAATTTTGACAATTTTAACAATTTTGAAAATATTGACAATTTTGACAATTTTGACAATTTTGACAATTTTGACAATTTGACAATTTTGACAATTTTGACAATTTTGACAATTTTGACAATTTTGACAATTTTGACAATTTTGACAATTTTGACAATTTTGACAATTTTGACAATTTTGACAATTTTGACAATTTTGACAATTTTGACAATTTTGACAATTTTGACAATTTTGACAATTTTGACAATTTTGACAATTTTGACAATTTTGACAATTTTGACAATTTTGACAATTTTGACAATTTTGACAATTTTGACAATTTTGACAATTTTGACAATTTTGACAATTTTGGCAAATTTTACAATTTTTACAATTTTTACAATTTTGACGATTTTGACAATTTTGACAATTTTGACAATTTTAACAATTTTGACAATTTTGACAATTTTGACAATTTTGACAATTTTGACAATTTTGACAATTTTGACAATTTTGACAATTTTGACAATTTTGACAATTTTGACAATTTTGACAATTTTGACAATTTTGACAATTTTGACAATTTTGACAATTTTGACAATTTTGACAATTTTGACAATTTTGACAATTTTAACAATTTTGACAATTTTGACAATTTTGACAATTTTGACAATTTTGACAATTTTGACAATTTTGACAATTTTGACAATTTTGACAATTTTGACAATTTTGACAATTTTGACAATTTTGACAATTTTGACAATTTTGACAATTTTGACAATTTTGACAATTTTGACAATTTTGACAATTTTGACAATTTTGACAATTTTGACAATTTTGACAATTTTGACAATTTTGACAATTTTGACAATTTTGACAATTTTGACAATTTTGACAATTTTGACAATTTTGACAATTTTGACAATTTGGACAATTTTGACAATTTTGATAA